>NC_133617.1:133485758-133735758 GCF_048593235.1 Sminthopsis crassicaudata | reverse complement strand
GACATGCTTGACCATTGCTTTGAGTAGTCTCCCCTCTCTCTCTCTCTAGATCCTGTTCCCGGGCTGTCTTAGCCCCCGCAGGCTTTTGCCTTAATTTCGGTCTATGTCCTTCCTTTTTTGACCCACGTTGAAGACCTGCTGGACAGGTCAAGAGAGATTATCTGGATAGGAACAATTGTGAATCATATGGAAGAAAAGTATCCATATAAGGGCAAATCACTTGAGGCTGTGGAGGAAAAGGGAATGAAATGAAGCATGTCTGGCTGTTTTCCTGAAATAGTCATCCAGAAGTCACTAATCAAGAGTAGGACCCCAGGGTCGATATCTCTCCAGATGATTGGTGAGGCTATAGAGGAAATCAGGAAAGAGTTATGAGCTATAGACTATATTTTCTGTGCTCCATCTCAAATGATTTGTTTTTGATTCACTGCATATAGCCTGGGCTACCAGCACCATAATAGCATTTGTCAGCTGCTAATATTGCTAGTACAGTGAACAGTTCAGTACAGAATATTGAAATTATCAAAGCCTAAGAGCTATTGTAAAATTATGGAAAGGGGTTAGGAGCCATTATAGCACCTTAGTTATTACAGTTATCAGAAAACTGGTATATGCTACTTGCTCAGGTAACATAGGTTGTAAGTGTCTGAGGCCAGATTTGAACTCAGGAAGAGGAGTAGTCCTGATTCTTGGTCCAGCACTCTATCCATTGTGCCACCTAACTGCCCTAGAATTATTTTTATACATATACATATATCTATTTGCACATATATGTGTGTATTTGATATTTATGCATATGGTATATATGTAAAATTCCTATCAAGAAAAATTGATCTGTTTGAATCATTGTGGATTGTCATGTGGAATCCAATGAAGAAACTTTGGAGTATTTGGAATGATAAAATGTACATCCATCTGGGTGTAGAATATGTAAACATTTCTTTGCTAACTAGACTCTGTAAAAATCCTTTTCTATGTGTGCATTTGTTGAACTTAGCTGTAGTAACATGAGATATTAATGGTGGAATTCAAATATGGCAGCACCATTATACTTAAATGATCAAAAAGATTTTGCGGTAAAAAAATCTTTCCATATATTTTCTACCTTTTGTCTATTTTTTCGCTCTGCCAATTCTCATCCTTAATTGTTCTGACGATTATCTGAATATCTGACAAAACTTTCATTAAACTTATTTTTTTTCTTAAAATTATGTTTCTTGAAGAAACTAAAGGAAGTCAGGAAATGCAGCTGAGCAAAATTGAGCATATAAATGGAATTCAGTTTTTAAATTAATATAATTATGAGAGTATTGAGAAAAAATTTTTCTTTTTCTGAGATAGAAGTCAAAGGCATGGAGAAAACCTCAGGCTTAATTCTACCCCTCCCCCAAAAAAGGGCAATCAAAGAAACATCAATAAATACTGAATTATAGGCCTACTTTCCTATTTATGTAAATGTTTACAAAATTTATCTACACATGTACCAAATATGCTTACTAAAGGCATCTGAAGGAAACAATCCACAAAGAAAACCATTTATTACATACTTATGTGTCAATTACTATGATAAACTGAATATACAAAGACAAAAGCAAAAATACATTTCACTTTCATTTTTATGCTCTCATGAGAAAGCACAGTAAAGCCACAGTATAATGAGTGGATGTCTGCAATAAATCCAGGGGAAGATGTGAATGACAGTTACATGAAAAGGACCAGCATGATGAGTTGTAATCTGTTTTGCAACAATGATGTAATAACAATTCCACTGGGGGCAGCTAGGTGGCGCAGTGGAGAGAGCCCCAGCCCTGAATTCAGGAGGACCCCAGTTCAAATCTGGTCTCAGACACTTAACACTTCCTAGCTGTGTGACCCTGGGCAAGTCTCTTAACCCCTGCCTCAGAAAAAGGAAAAAAAAATAACAATTCCACTGAAGTATTGGAATTTATGTTACTTAAAGCCTTGATAATTTTCATTACTTGCCAGGGCAAAATGAACATACTTACAAGTTTTTAATGATTAATCAATAAAGATTAAGCACCTATTGTGTGCCATTGTGCTAAGTATTAGGGATACAAAAAATAGAAGAAAGATAGTCCCTACCCTCAAGGACCTTAAAATCTAATCAGGAAAGGCAATGCACAAAAGGAAATTGAAAAAGCAGGATGGTAGCCAGAAGTATCTGCCAGGGACAAGATGTTCATAAAGTCAAAACCAAGCGAGGCAACTAATGGTAAATAAAGTTAGGTGGAGAAGTCTGAGCTTTTTGTAAAAGGAGCCCTTGGAAGATATTAATTATTCTGTTCTTCAGTCATCCAACCAGAAGGACATAGGTAACAGTGAATGCTGAAGACCTTTTTTTAGTATCATAGGGGAACCAATGTTCAGGATGATGAAAATTCACAGGATAAATTTATCCTGGGAGAGACATGATGTCTACAAGAGTTGAAATCAATCAGAGGAGCTGATGAGAACTGAATAAAATGTTCCCAGGGAGACTATCGAGGTGGGGAGAAATGCTACCCATATAAATAATGTTTCTCCACAATACCTATCATGCATTATTTTATAATAGAGTTTCTGATATAGGCATCTGATTCCCTTATTAGACTATAAACTCCATGAAGAAAAGCACCTATTCTGTCTAAAAGTTTTAGATGAAGCTGATATTTCTCTCTGCATGTGATAACCACTTGCTGAATGTTTGAGAAATTGAATCATCACCAAAGAAACAAGATTTACCTGGAGGAAGAGAACACTGAATCTGATAATAGTCTATAGGAAACCAACAAACAGCATTTAGTAGAATGCCTAGTTTTAAGAATTAAGTCTAGTTCTTAGTAACATTTCCAAATTTATACCATTTATTTTTACAGGGTTAAAGAAAAATAAAAACAGTCTCTCTCCTTGGAGGTCAGATAAAGTATTTCAAAATGCCCAATTTGGCTTGGATGAGTGATCCCTAACAATTGATTACACTGTTTTTGTGGAGGAGGCTATGCCAATTTTTTACATCACATCTTTGAAAAGACTTCATCCACAAGTCACTTCATGTTCAATAATTTATTGATGTCTCTCTGATTTATGAGGCCTGTCCATATAGAATACCAATATTTCTTATAGCTTTCTTGACATTAAGCAATTCGCTATGAAATACTAGAATCATAGAGAGTATTGACCAAATAAATGTAGTTAGTATTGGAAGGTCATTAATTAGCTGATAAAATTAGAATCTTTGTTATTGTACATAGTAGAATTTGATATTACATGTTTTTAAGTCTGAGGTTTTCTTTGTTATTGTTTTGAAAAACAAAGTGAAGCAAAAAAAAAAGGAAAAAAGCAACAATTTTCTCTCAGGTTTTGATAAATCATGGTATTCTGAGTTCTCTGTTTTCTGTACTATTTTAACTAAAGGATGAGCTCACTTTTCTTTAGGCTGGTACACACACACACACACACACACACACACACACACACACACACACACACTCCACAATTTGGGTCTCCGCATTTTGAATTCTCATTTCTAAGCTCAGAATTGGGAAAGAAGGAGTATTAGAAAGGAAAACAGTGAAAAAGTGTTACATAGTGATGGTAGCTAGTCATACCAATCCCTTCATAAAGATCTTGAATTAGCTATGACTTTAGAAGGTAAAAAGACTAAAGCAGGAAGTCAAAGATTATTTCATGAAGTAGAATTCAATGAGGTACAGTGGAAAGAGAATTGAACACAAAATGAGGAAGAATTGAGTTGGAATAGCTCTTTGATGCTAGGTCTTAACCTCTTTGAGTTACAGTTGATTCACCTCTAGGAAGAAGATAATAATTATATTTATTTGTTCCATTATATTTATTTGTTCAGATTATATGACTGTAAAGAGGACAATATAAAATAATGACCCTAGTCTTGCAACTCTAACTTCAGAGGAATCTTTGATCTAATGCCCCATTTTACAAATGAGGAAATTCAGTCTCAGAAAGGTTAAATGACTTATGCAATAATTACACAGGAAATGAGAGTTAGATGCAGGATCTTGATCATGGTCCTCTGACTCCAGAACCACTGTTTTTGTTGTTGTTATTATTATTTTTACTGTCTTACAATGTGAAGGAAATGTTGGGTAGGGTTTAACACACTAAATAAATATGAAATGTCTCCTGCTGTCTATTGAAGACAAAGAGAGCAAAGATGAAAATTGCTTCAGAAAATGAAAATATGGCTAAAAAAAAGTGTCTGAAAATTAAGCTTGATTTCTAGAAGTTATGTTCTTAAATGTATGAATGATAGACTTTTGACCAAGTATTGAGTATAATTAACAAAAACTAGTAAGAACATATTTGTCCTAATGCCAAACAAGCCTTTTCAAAGTAACTTCAAAATTAAAAGGTAGGTATGAGAGAGAAAGGGAAACATAAACTACCTACACAGTGGGATCAAACCATATAAATTAGACAATAGTTAAAAAAGAATTATAACAGATGAAACATAACCAAAAATTTATGGGGTATAAAAGCTGAGCAAGGAATAAATAGTAAAAACAAACAAAATAATTATCTTCAAATGCCTAAATACCATCAAATCAAAACTGGTCTCTAACCTATGAATAGCTGGAATAAAACAAAGCATGCTAGAGACAGAATGATCAGGAAGTTTACAGGATGATACAGAAGTTTAATTTCAAAGTAAGGAAACCATTTGTAAGCAGAAGTCCACCTTCCTAAGGAAAGCTTATGACATGTCAAGGGTAGGGCTTTTATACATGAAAATCACAAGAAGGTGGGACCCAATATAAATTTAAGTATATAGTTCTTACAGTTGGCATTTCTTGGGATACTAAAGGCATTCTTGGGTCCTGTAGGACTAGTCTCTAAGTTATTATAATCATTAAGCTTTGTGATGTTCTCAACCCATTAAGGTCATTGAGTCTTGTGGATTATTCAGTGAAGTATAGAAACAGAATTAAAATTGTTCTATTCACTTAACAGTTGTTCTCATAGGAGTTGTCCTGAGTGTTAGGAGAGGTGATTGATCCCTTCTTGCTGCAGCACTTTGGCTGCTTCAGGCTGTCAGGTTCCTGTGAAATAGGGAAGGTTCAACAAATACAAATAATTATCAATTAATATGAAAATCATAAATCTCTCAGAGGATGCCTGGTGCCAGTCAAAGCAATATATTTTGCCAGAGAGATAGATCATACAGAGAGTGAATGCAAAGGACTCTGATTATGCTAAGCTCATGACACAGACTACTTGCTCAGCCGTTTATCTAGAAAACAGGGTGTCTCCTAATATCTTGACAATACAAATGATTGAAATTCAGAAAATAAGCAAGACAAGCTAAATTCTTAAACTAAGGAGGTATTTAGAAGTCATAACCATATGAGAAAATCTAGGAAAAGAGGAAGATAATCATAATAGAGAAAATGTGGATGAAAATAAATAAAAATATTCTGCCATTGATGCTTCGATCTAGACAGAAAGGAGATATATTTGGGAAATAGATCATAATCCCACAGTAGTGAAGGACATTTTCAATTATTTATACATTTTTTGTATTCTCTATCACCAAAAGTAAAAGAGTTGATAAATTACTTCCTTATCTTAATGATAATTTCACCTTTCAAAAAGTAAAGAAACAAGAAAAGAAAAAAAATTCTATACTGTATCTGATTCTTACTAAGATGGAGAAATGACTTGTCAGTGATGAGAATTGTAAGGAAATCACAGGGAAGTAACCATTTCATATCACAGTTTGATACAGATGGACTGGAAATGTAGGTATGTACCTTAATTTAGGGATAAAATGTCTAATAAGCTCTAAGTGAAGAAGGTAGGATGTCATACACTAAAATTCTCTATGAAAAGTCAAAAAAGGGGAAATTATCAAAATTGAAACTCTGAAAACACAGTATGGCTATGATTCAATAGTATTTTTGAATATGATTTGGGAACAATAGGCAAAAGTAATAAAGAAGCAATACAAAACTGTCAGGAAAAAAATTGCATCAAAAACGATCATCTCAAAAAAAATGGGTTGACTAAGAAGTCAGATGTTTCTTTTCATTGGTGCTCTTCAAGAAGGAACTGGATAACTAAGTGTTAAGTATGTTTTAATATAAATTCCTTTTTGGAAGATAACAGAGTATATGGCAACTAACATCCCTTCAAAGTTTAAAATTCAATATTATTCAGGCTTTCAAAATATCTTGCATATTCAAGAAGATCTCCTATAAAAGATATGTAGATTCCTCATCCAAAGTTAAAGTAGTTCCCAAATTGATTATTGGGCTTCACTTTACATTTTCATACTGCTTAGATTCAATCCAGTTAATATTTTGGTAGAAAGTAGGGAGTAAAGGAAATGTAAGTGACTATGTTCATGTACCAGATGTCATTTTCTAGTGCATAGGGAGTAGCATGTTTGACCAGAAAGGTTTTAGCCAGTTAATTGTTTAAAACATTATGAAATCAATGAAAGAAAATAAACCAAAAAAAAAAAAAGAAATTTAAAATATAAGCTAGGTTAATTGACATGAACATTGAACTTCTTTGGAAAAGTCTCATATATTTTATAACATTTTAAACAGAGCCCATTTCTTGGCCATCTGTATTATATAATATTTAGATAAGAGGAATAACTAGTGAGATATTGATAGCCAAAGAAGTTATTTTCAGTTTCCTGGGTTTGCTTGATTTATTGGTGTTATTTCTATGAGTACCACTTTGAAACTACAATAAGCTCTGGCTTTGGAGCACATAAATTGAGAGGACAAGTTTTAGAATTCAGACTTTTGCAACAAAAATCTTTGAAAAAATCAATTTTAAAAGCTCTGAATATGTATTTTGTAAAATTCAAATATCCACGAAATAAAATTAATTTAACACTATAATGCTTTAAAATAATGAAATTTCATTAGTCATGAAAATAAATATCAGCTTAAATGAAAAATTCCAAAAAGAAGAAAGTTGTATGAAGTTTGGGGGGAGAGGGATAGAATCATGCATCAAGATATATTACATAATAATTATTTCCATTTTACTATCTTAGAAGTCTGAGTGACCAGAGGAGAACTAGAGATCATTATTGATCACAAAATAGAAGATTTTGATTACAACAAACTAAAAAGTTTCTGTACAAACAATACTAATGCAAACAAGATTAGAAGGGAAGTAACAAATTGGGAAAATATTTTTACAGTTAAAGGTTCTGATAAGGGTCTCATTTCCAAAATATATAGAGAATTGATACTAATTTATAAGAAATCAAACCATTCTGCAATTGATAAATGGTCAAAGGATATGAACAGACAATTCTCAGATAATGAAATTGAAATTATATCCACTCATATGAAAGTGTTCCAAATCACTACTGATCAGAGAAATGCAAATTAAGACAACTCTGAGATATCACTACACACCTGTCAGATTGGCTAAGATGACAAGAACAAATAATGATGAATGTTGGAGGGGATGTGGGAAAACTGGGACACTAATACATTGTTGGTGGAGTTGTGAAAGAATCCAACCATTCTGGAGAGCAATTTGGAACTATGCCCAGAAAGTTATCAAACTGTGCATACCCTTTGATCCAGCATTGCTACTATTGGACTTATATCCCAAAGAAATACTAAAGAAGGGAAAGGGACCTGTATGTGCCAAAATGCTCTTTTCATAGTGGCTAGAAACTGGAAGATGAATGGATGTCCATCAATTGGAGAATGGTTGGGTAAATTATGGTATATGAAGGTTATGGAATATTATTGCTCTGTAAGAAATGACCAGCAGGACAAATACAGAGAGGTTTGGAAAGACTTACATCAACTGATGCTGAGTGAAATGAATAGAACCAGAAGACAGCTGTACACTTCAATGCTGTATGAAGATGTATTCTGATGGAAGTGGATATCTTCAACATAAAGAAGAACCAACTCACTTCCAGTTGATCAATGATGGACAGAAACAACTACATCCAGAGAAGGAACACTGGGAAGTGAATGTAAATTGTTAGCACTGCTGTCTATCTACCCAGGTTACTTATACCTTCGGAAGCTAATAATTAATGTGCAACAAGAAAATGGCACACATATATTGTATTTAGGTTATACTGTAACACATGTAAAATGTATGGGATTGCCTGTCATCTGGGGAGGGAGTAGAGGGAGGAAGGGGATAATTTGGAAAAATGAATACATCGGATAATGTTATAAAAAAATTACTCATGCATATATACTGTCAAAAAATTATAATTATAAAATTTAAAAAAAAAGAAGTCTGAGATTTGCCAATTAGTATACCTTGGACACAAAAATATTTTTATAAATATTTATTTGCTCAGCCAAATTCAAGTTGTTGCTTAATAAACACCATTATATTTAAAAATGGTAATAATAGGGAAAGTATGAAATTAATTCTTTAAAAAAGTAGACATACCAAGCCAATATGCAGATAATTCAAATTCCAAACTTTAGCAGTCTTACTACTCCCAAATATTTCTACCAAATTGTTTTTAATAGCTTCAAACATCTAGATCATATAGTCAGTTCTCCATTTCACTTTGTGAATATAGTACCTGGCCTAACAGCTATATACAAACATTTTGTTAGATTAACAACATATGTGGTATTATAAGAAAGTGAAGATGATGTTAGCATCACCTACATTTTCTATTGCATTTAATATATGCCAGATGGAACTTCTGTTCCTAATGATTGATAATAAAATAGATTAAATTAGCATCTTTTTCAATGTAGTGCTTTAGTACTTTTAGAAAATGTAAATGAAAAGGAAACTTCTATTTATCGTGTGAAATGGAGTATATCAGTATTTCCCAACCTTTTTTCAGTATGATGATTCTTTTCAAAATGTCAAAACATCTTTTAGACTCCCACACAATAGCAATTGGAGTATTAATATCTGTGCATTGAGAGTAAAATATGATGACAGAGGTACTATAAATTTAGTAATGGCATTAAATAAGTTCTTATTTTATTTGGTATAACACTGTATAGTCATTTGAGAGTACTAGTATATGTGTGTGTGTGTGTGTGTGTATGTGACATTATTACTAATTCAGTCAACAGTGAGCATGTTTACTTATTTATTATTATGAGCCATGGTGCACATTTAATCACTGCTAAATAAAATCAAAATATCAAAGCTTGTTAGGCATATGGATTCATAGATCACTTGCAGTAACTTCATAGTACTCAAGAGATGTGCAGGCCATAGAGTGAGAATTGGAAATGCTTGAAGTTGGCAATTTAATGTGTTTTATTTAAATTCCTTTTGGTATTTTCATATTCATTTATTTGTAACCCCAGCACTTATCACAGTGCATGACACAGAATAGATAATAAATACTTGATTGATTGATGGGCTAATGATCATATAGATAGCACCAGTCCTAGAATCACACCACTGTCCTTAATAATCACACTATAATGATACTTTGTATTTTCCTTCTTGATACTTGGAGCTTTCTATGATAACTTTGCAATAGCCAAACTGTATTATCTAAGATATTAGGAGCAATATGGAGCATATTTTGGTGTCAGCAACAATAAGTAGAAGCAAATTTTGGAACAGGTTAGAGATTAGAAATGAGGAATAAGAACAGCAATGTGTTTGTTATTGTCAGAGATTACAAGAAAACTTGAAAGAATTAGACAGAGACATGTCCATAGCAATATAGAAAAGATTGGCTGAGATCAGGGAATATTAACCAGATTGAAAAACAACATCAGTCTCAAAAGGTGATATGACATAATGGATATAATGCTAGCCTGAACAAAGTTAGAACTAAAATACATTTAATCAAAAAAGAAAAATATGGAAACTATGGTATATGTCAGCAATTTTAATCAATATTATTTTATACCATTTAAAATAACTAGATAGTATAAGTTTGTAATATTACTGGAGTGTAGTAAATTATGAGTAGTAGAATCAGGGAAAAAAAGCATTGGGCTTATGAAGGATAATATTATCTACCTTGAGAGAAACAAAGGACAAGCATGCATAGTATAGTCTTACATAGATGTATATAAATGTGTATTGTATAATTATAGGTATCTATGTATGCATATATATATATACATACATATATGTATGTACACATACATATAAAATATATGTATATATAAATATACCTGCATTTAATTGTGGAATTAAAGGGGGAAAAAGAATAAAGTAAAAAGTCAACATAAGGAAACAAAAGAAAATTCACAAGGAAACAAAAATGGACAGTTCGGAACACAATATGTAGTGTTTATTATATAGCCTTTCTAAAAATGGGAATTCATAGTTTCATATTTTGAATCATCTCATGTTTTGTTGTATACATAGTAATATTTTTTTTTCTTTTTCTATTTTGTGTTTGTTTTAAATAAATATATTTTTAAAAAGAAAAGTTTAAAAAATTAAAGAAAAAAGGAAAGCTAGACTGAGGATAAGGATAAACCATGTCCAACCCTAGATCCTAACACATATTGAATGTGTGATTCTAGATCATCAACTGTCTAAGACTACATAAATTACATAGCAGTTGTCATTGTGTATTTGGAGAGAATATTTTCCCTACCTTGAAGCTACCAAAGAAAGCTCAGGTAAGCACAAAAAACATAAAATAAAATAAATTAAATTTAAAAAAACAATTTATTTCTATTCTCTTTTTTTTTTTTGCAAATGTCTTTACATTTATTATTCCTTTTTATCCAGACAACTGTCCTGTGAGATAGGTAGTTTTATTATCCTCATTATAGAAGAGGAAACAGTTAAATGTCTTTGAGTTGTTTAAGGACACACATTTATTAAATATCTGAAGCAGAATTCAAACTCATCTTACTAAGTTGGAATCCTGGGATCTATCTATACATATGGATTCATATCTATACATATGGATTCTGTGAATAGGGAAATATAGGAGATATAAGTAGAAGTTAGAATAGAAACACTTGTTAGGATAATTGAAAAGGCAAAAAAAATATTAAAAATAAAAAGTCAAAATAAGAAAAGAGCTATCAACTGACTGATAGTTTATTATGCTGTCAATCAACACTGCTTCTGTAGAAACATTTTAGTGTCAAGAAGTGTCATTTAGAGTCCAACTCCCTCCCCCCAAGCAGAAATTGCTATCATATTGAATTCAATCAAGTATGACATATTTTTTCAGTAATGTTTCTTTTTTTAAAAAGTTGGTAAAACATATATGACCAACAAATAGATCTTTGAATAAATTGTGTTTAACACATTTAACAAAATATAAACATGGAATAATGATCAACAAATATTGTAAAGGGCTAGAACTGAGCAGATGCAAGGTAACCTAGCATGTAGGGCTAATTACCAATTGGACAATTCTCTATTAATATATGCTTGGAGAATGACTCTCCCCAACTATTCTGTGCTGGATCAGTGGGTGTGGACAAAGAAGGAAAAGAGAGAGATGAGAGGGTGGAGTAGGACAGGCAGGATCATTCTTTTGGTGGTGGAGAGGAAGGAGGAGTGGAGATTGCTAGATCTAATCCCCTGACCACAACCTCAAAAGACAAATAAAGACTTTTGCTTATCCTGACTCCAGCTGATTTTAAGATATCCAGGGTTACCACAAAATATGAAAAATTCCCTGAAAGATGGGAAGACATATACAGATACAGAGCAAAGAAAGCACGATCACAGAAAGGATTTATAATGATTTTAAAATTGTAAATAAAGAAAATATTAAAATGAAACAAAACATGTCAAATACAATGAATAATGCTGATTCTAAATTATTATAGTTAAACCATACAATCTCTCCTTCTTATTTTCATAGTCCACAGAAGCTTTTTGGATGCATTTTAAAAGTATCTTTGAAATTAAGTATGTTATACAAATAGTCTTAATTAATAATCACATATACGAATTATTTCCATGTATTTCATCAAAGCCAACAATAAAAGAAATAAATTTAGCAAAACTATTACTCTGATTGCATCTGTAGATATTATCTTATTTCTAATTATAATACCTAAACTACAGTGTGATCCAATGAGTTTTTTGGTATATGTAACCTTGGACAGTCTCAGTTTCTTTCTCTGTAAAATTATAAAGGTGGACTAAATGATTTATGGTATCCTTTTTGATTCTAAATGTATGATCCTGCCCCCTAATTTTAAATTAGTCTGTTTTGGCAACAGTATTAAATATTTTAAGCCATGAGGAAACTGTTCAGTGAACAATTACTTGGCATACAAAATTGCACATTTGTGTATAGGATTAATCTAAGTTTGGCATTCACATTCAACAGGCACAGACTTTAAAAAAAAAAGTAAAATACATAAGTTAATTATTGCTCAGAACCTTGATTTAAATAAGATATAAGAAAAAGAAGAAAACTAATAGCATAAAAGTAAAGCATAATTAACAGAGTGATAATCAAGATAATATATATGGCTTTAATTTTATTATCTGAAAATTGTCTGTTCATATCCTTTGACCTTATCAATTGGGGAATGATTTGTATTCTTATAAATTCGATACAGTTTTTAATATACTTTAGAAATGAGATCTTTGTCAGAAACACTGGCTATAAATATTTTTCCAGCTTTTTATTTCCCTTTTAATCTTGTTTCTATTGGTTTTGTTCGTGCAAACCCTTTTTAATTTAATGTCACCAAAGAAGTCCATTTTGCCTTTCATAATATTCTGTAGTTCTTCTTTGGTCATAGATTCCTTCCTTCTCAAAGACTTGATAGGCAAATTATTCCTTATTCTAATTTGTTTATGGTATCATCCTTTACACCCAAATCATGTATCCATTTTGGCCTTATTTTGGTATAGGATATGAGATGTAAGGCTACACTGAGTTTCTGACATATTATTTTCTAGTTTTTTTAAGAAAATTTTGTCATATAGTGAATCCTTATTCCAGAAGCTGGAGTTGGGAGTTTATAAAATATTGGATTACTATAGGCCTTGATTATTATGCCATATGTATCTAATCTATTCCAGTGATTCACTATTCTGTTTCTTAGCCTATACCAAATAGTTTTGATGACTACAATTTTATAATATAGTTTTAGGTTTGGTACTGCTAAATCACCATCCTTTGTCTTTTTTTCATTAATTCCCTTGATAATCTTGGCTTTTTCTTCTTCCAGGTTAATTGTATTATCTTTTTCTAGTTATATATATATATATATATATATATATATATATATATATATATATATATATATATATATATAAAATTTTTTTTTGCTAAAAAGACCCTAAACAAGTAGAAACATTTAGGCAGAATTGTCATTTTTATTATATATTAGTTCAGCCTGTCCATGAACAATTGATATTTTTCCTATTGTTTAAATCTGACTTTATTTGTGTGAAAAGTGTTTTGTAATTGTGTTCATATAGTCCTTGGGTTTGTCTTAGCAGGTAGACCCCCAAATATTTTATTTTCATCTTACCTTTTTATCTTCCCTCACCTTTTGTCCTCATGCCTCTAAGATATCACATCTTTTATTTGTATTTTACTGATATATTTTTAAAAATTGATTTTATTGAATCATTTTTGTTTACTTCAGTTATTTTCTATCATTATCCAAATTGAACCCTCCCCTTTTTAAATTTTTATTTATTTATTTTTTATTTTTACAAAAAAATTTATTCATAGGTAATTTTCCAGCATTAACAATTGCAAAACCTTTTATTTCAACGTTTCCCCTCCTTGCCTCAAACCCTTCCCCCAGATGGCAGGTTAACCAATACATGTTAAATATGTTAAAGTATAAGTTAAATAAAATATATGTACACATGTCCAAACAGTTATTTTGCTATACAAAAAGAATCGGACTTTGAAACAGTGTACCATTAGCCTGTGAAGGAAATAAAAAATGCAGGTGGACAAAAATAGAGGGACTGGGAATTTTATGTCATTAACCCTCCCTTTTGACAAAGAAAAAAAATTAAGCTTGTACCAGAAAAAGGATAAAGTGGGATTACTACATCTCACAAAGAGGCAAAGAAAACCTATTATATCTGAGAGAAATAAGGGAGGGGGATGAACATAGTATGTATCATATTCTTATCAGAATTGGCTTAAAGAGAAAAATATTAAACATATTCGATTTACAGAGAAACTTCTCACACCTTTACAGGAAACACACTTGAAGCAGGGCAATACATATAGAGTAAAGGTAAAAGGCTGAAGCAGAATCTACTATGCTTCAGGTGAAGTCAAAAAAACAAGGGTAGACATCCTGATCTCAGATCAAGCAAAAGCAAAAACTGATCTAATTAAAAGAGATAAGGAAGGGCACTATATCTTGCTAAGGGATAGCATAAATAATGAAGCAATATCAGTATTAAACATATACGCACCAAGTGGTGTAGCATCTAAATTCTTAAAAGAGAAATTACGAGAGCTGCAAGAAGAAATAGACAGCAAAACTATAATAATGGGAGATCTCAACTTTGCACTCTCAGAATTGGATAAATCAAGCCACAAAATAAATAAGAAAGAAGTCAAATACTAGAAAAGTTAGGTATGATAGATCTTTGGAGAAAACTAAATGGAGACAGAAAGGAGTACACTTTCTTCTCAGCAGTTCATGGAACTATACAAAAATTGACCATATATTAGGACATAAAAACTTCAAATTCAAATGCAGAAAGGCAGAAACAGTAAACTCATCCTTTTCAGATCACAATGCAATGAAAATTACATTCATTAAAAAGCCAAGAGAAAATAGACCAAAAATAATTGGAAAGTAAATAATCTCATACTAAAGAATGATTGGGTGAAACAGCAAATCATAGACATAATTAATAACTTCACCCAAGAAAATTACAATAATGAGATGTCATACCAAAATGTGTGTGATGCAGCCAAAGCAGTAATAAAGGGACATTTTATATCTCTAGATGCCTACTTGTGTAAAATAGAGAAAGAGAAGGTCAATGAATTGGGCTTGCAACTAAAAAAGCTAGAAAAGGAACAAATTAAAAACCTCCAGTCAAACACTAAACTTGAAATTCTAAAAATAATGGGAGAGATTAATAAAATTGAAAGTAAAAACAAAAGCTATTGAATTAATTAATAAAACTAAGAGTTGGTTTTATGAAAAAAAAACAACAAAATAGACAAACCCTTACTAAATCTGATTTAAAAAAGGAAAGAGGAAAATCAAATTGTTAATCTTAAAAATGAAAAGGGAGAACTCACCACTTATGAAGAGAAAATTAGAGCAATAATTAGGAGTTACTTTGCCCAACTTTATGCCAATAAATTCAATAACTTAAATGAAATGGAAGAATACCTTCAAAAATATAGCTTGCCCAGATTAACAGAGGAAGAAGTAAATTGGTTAAACAGTCCCATTTTAGAAAAAGAAATACAACAAGCCATTAATCAACTCCCTAAGAAAAATTTCCCGAAGACCACATGGATTTACATATGAATTCTACCAAACATTATAAAAAACAATTAATTCCAGTGCTATATAAAGTCTTTGAAAAAATTGGGGAAGAAAGACTCCTACAAAATTTCTTTTATGACAAAGACATGATATTTATACGTAAACCAAGTAGGTTGAAAACAGAGAAAGAAAATTATAGACTAATCTCCCTAATGAATATTGATGCTAAAATCTTAAATAAAATATTAGCAAAAAGATTACAGAAAATCATCCCCAGGATAATACAGTATGCCCAAGCAGGATTTATACCAGGAATGAAGGGCTGGTTCAATATTAGGAAAACTATTAGCATAATCAACTATATCAATAACCAAATTAACAAAAACCACATGATCATCTCAATAGATGCAGAAAAAGCATTTCACAAAATCCAACATTCATTACTAATAAAAAACATTTGAGAGTACAGGAATAAATGGACTCTTCCTTAAAATAGTCAGAAGCATCTATTTAAAACCATCAGTAAGCATTATATGTAATGGGGATAAATTGGAACCATTCCCAGTAAGATCAGGAGTGAAACAATATTGCCCACTATTACCATTATTATTCAATATTGTATTAAAAACACTAGCTTTGGCAATAAGATTTGAGAAAGAGATTAAAGGAATTAGAATGGATAATGAGGAAACCAAATTATTACTCTTTGCAGATGATATGATGGTAAACTTAGAGAATCCCAGAGATTCTACTAAAAAGATATTAGAAAGAATTCACAACTTAACAAAGTTGCAGGATACAAACTATATTCACATAAATCCTCAGCATTTTTATACATCACCAACAAAATCCAACAGCAAGAGATACAAAGAGAAATTACATTCAAAATAACTGTTGATAGCATATCAACATATCTACCAAAGGAAAGTCAGGAATTATGTGAGCAAAATTACAAAACACTTGCCACAAAAATAAAGTCAGATTTAAACAATTGTAAAAATAATAAGTACTTTTGGATAGGCTGAACAAATATAATAAAGATGACAATACTACCTAATCTATTTATTTAGTGCTATACTAATCAGACTCGCAAGAAACTATTTTAATGACTTTGAAAAAATAACAACAAAATTCCTATGGAAGAACAAAAGGTCAAGAATTTCAAGGAAACTAATGAAAAAAAAAATCAAATGAAGGTGGCCTAGTTATATCTAATCTAAAAACAGCAGTCACCAAAACCATTTGGTATTGGCAAAGAAATAGACTAGTTGATCAGTGGAATAGGTTAGCTTCACAGGACAAAATAGTCAATAACTATAGCAATCTAGTATCTAGTAGTACCCAAAGATCCCAACTTTTGGATAAGAATTCACTATTTGACAAAAACTGCTGGGAAAACTGGAAATTAGTATGGCAGAAACTAGGCATGGACCCACATTTAACACCATACACAAAATAAGATGAAAATGGGTCCATGATTTAGGCATAAAGAATGAGATTATAAATAAATTAGAGAAACATAGGGTAGTTTACCTCTCAGACTTGTGGAGGAGCAAGGAATTTGTGACCATAGAAGAACTAGATATCATTATTGATCACAAAATAGAAAATTTTGATTATATCAAATTAAATAGCTTTTGTACAAACAAAACTAATGCAAACAAGATTAGAAGGGAAGCAACAAACTGGAAAAACATTTTTACAGTTAAAGGATCTGATAAAGGCCTCATTTCCTAAATATATAGCGAATTGACTCTAATTTATAAGAAATCAAGCTATTCTCCATTTGACAAATGGTCAAAGGATATGAACAGACAATTTTCAGATGATAAAATTAAAACTATTTCCACTCATATGAAAATGTTCCTAATCACTATTGATCAGAGAAATGCAAATTAAAACAATTCTGAGATACCACTACATACTTGTCAGATTGGCTAAGATGACAGGAAAAGACAATGATGACTGTTGGAGGGGATGTGGGAATACTGGGACACTGATGCATTCATTGTTGGTGGAGTTGTGAACGAATCCAACCATTCTAGAGAGTAATTTGAAATTATGCCCAAAAAGTTATCAAACTGTGCATACCCTTGATCTAGCAGTGTTCCTACTGGGCTTATATCCCAAAGAGATATTAAAAAAGGGAAAGGGACCACTATGTGCCAAAATGTTTGTTGCAGCCCTTTTGGTAGTGGCTAGAAACTGGAAAATGAATGGGTGCCCATCAATTGGAGAATGGTTGGGTAAATTATAGTATATGAATGTTATAGAATATTATTGTTCTGTAAGAAATGACCAGCAGGATGAATATAGAGAGACTTGGAGAGACTCAAATGAACTGTTGCTGAGTGAAATGAGCAGAACCAGGAGATCATTATACACTTCAACAACAATACTATATGAGGATGTATTCTGATGGAAGTGGATATCTTCAACAAAGAGAAGATCTAATTCAGTTCCAATTGATCAGTGATGGACAGAATCAACTATACTCAGAGAAGGAACACTGGGAAATGAATGTGGACTACTTGCATTTTTGTTTTTTTCTTCCCAGGTTATTTTTAACCTTCTGAATCCAATTCTTCTTGTGCAACAAGAGAATTGTACGGATCTGCACACATATTGTATCTAGAGTATACTTTAACATGCTTAACATGTATAAGACTGCCATCTAGGGGAGGGAGCAGAGGGAGGAAAGGTTAAAGTTGGAACAATGGTAAGTGCAAGGGACAAAGTTGTAAAAAATTACCCATGCATATGTTCTGTCAATAAAAAAGGTACAATTAAAAAAAAAAAAACTTTAACTTAAAAAACTTTTTCAGCATCTATTGAGATTATTATATGAGTTCAGTTGGTTTTCTTATTGATAAAGCTAATTATAGTAATAGTTTTCCTAATGTTGAATCAGCCCTGTATTCCTGGTATAAATCCTATTTGGTCATAGCATATTATCCTGCTGATTAGTTGCTGAAATCTCTTTGCTAATATTTTATTTAAAATGTTTGTATCAATATTAATTAGGGAGATTGGTCTGTAATGTTCTCTCTGTGTTTTGACTCTTCCTGGTTTATGTATCCATACCATATTTGTTTAATAGAATGAATTTGACAGGACTCCTTCTTTAACCAGATAGTTTACATAGTATTGGAATTATTTATTATTTAAATGTTTTATAGAATTCACTTGTGAATCCATCTAGCCCTGGAGAGATTTTATTGGAAAGTTCATTATTAGCTTGTTCAGTTTCTTTTTATAAAAAAGAACAATTGAAATTATTTCATTTTCTGTTAATCTGGGCAACTTATGTTTTTATAAATATTCATCTATTTCAGTTAGATTTTCAGACTTGCTTCCATACAGTTGGGCAAAAGAGCTCCTCATTATTTCTTTAATTTTTTTTTCATTGGTGGTTTCATTTTTGATACTGATGATTTGTTTTGTTTTGGTTTGGTTTGGTTTTTGTTTGTGTGTGTGTCTGTGATCAAATTAACCAAAGATTTTCTACATTGTTAGTTTTTTTTCATAATTTGATATTTAATTGGGAAGTTTCATTTTGTTCTTTTTTTTTTAGCTTTTTTAATTGGAACCGTAGTTCATTGATCTCCTCTTTCTCTATTTTATTCATGTGGCTATTTACAGATATAAAATTTCCCCTAAGAACTGCTTTCACTATATTCCATAGATTTTTGTATGTTGCCTCATTCTTGTAATTTTCTTTCTTTCTTTTTTTGCTGAGGCAATTGGGGTTAAGCAACTAGCCCAGGATCACACATATAGGAAGTGTTAAGTGTCTGAGACCAAATTTGAACTCAGGTCCTCTTAACTTCAGGGCTACTGCTCCATCCACTACACCAACTAACCACCCCATTGTCATTTTCTTGGATTAAATTATGCATTGTTTCTGTGCTTTGTTGTTTGAACCATTAATTCCTTAGAATTAGATTATTTAATTTCTAATTTGTTTTCAGGCTATCTTTATCTGGCCCTTTAATGAATATAATTTTTATTACATTGTGGTCTGAAAAAAAGCACTTATTATTTCTGCCTTTTTGCATTTGATTGTGAAATTTATGTGGTCTAATACATGGCCAATTTTAATGTTCTAATACATAGTCAATTTTTGTGAAGGTGCTATGTACTGCCAAGATAAAGGTGTGCTCTTTTATGTCTCTTTTCAATTTTCTCCAGAGATCTATCATAACTAGGTTTTCTATGATCCTATTAACAACCCTAGTTTGTTTTTTTTTTTTTTTTTTCATTTTGTGGGTAATTTGTCTGATTCTGAAAGGGAAATTTTTTTCCCTAGTGTTTCTGCTCTCTCTTCTATCATGCCCCTCCCTTTGCTTTCCTCTTTCTTCTCCTGCTTCTTTATAGAATTAGATAAATTTCTATACCCAACTGAATGATTAAGTTATTCCCTTTTAAAGCTAAAATTGATGAGATCAAGCTTCAGACAATCCTCATTCCTTTCCCTTCTTTCCCTTGATTATAATAGGTCTTTTGTGAACTAATTTGTCCCATTATATCTCCCCTTTCCTCTTCTTCCTATTCAGACCTTTTCCCACCCTTTAATTTCTTTTTCTTTGATCTTATCACATCAGAGTCCATTCATAACCATACTCTCCATGCCATGTGATGTCTATAGTGACAGATACAGTATAGATATTGCTTTCCCATCAAGGGACATAAACAGTTTAATTTTTATATAATACATATTCCCCCCTGTTTACATTTCTATGCTTTTCTTGAGTCTTGTGTTTGTAGAATAAATTTCCTGTTTAGTTTTCTTTTTTTTAATAGAAAGGGTTGAAAGTCTCTTACTTCATTGAAGATTCATCACCTCAATGGATAGTTAATTCTTGGTTGTAATCCTAGGTCCATTGCCTTCCAGAAAATGGTATTCCAGCCCCTTTGAAGCTTCCAGATCCTGGGTAATCCTGACTTTTGCTCATTGATATTTGAATTATATTTGAATTGCAGTAATTTTTCCTTGAGATTATAATCCTGGAATTTACCAATAATGTGCCTTGGGATTTTCCTTATGGGATCTCTTTCCCAAGGTAATCAATGGATAGTTTAAATGACAATTTTCCCCTCTGTTTTTAGAATATTGAGGTATTTTATCTTAATGACCACTTAAAGAAAGCTATCTAGGCTTTTTTATTGGTCATGGTCTTCAGATAGGTCAATAATTTTTAAATTGTCTCTTCTGGATTTATTTTCCAGATCAACTGTTTTTTCAATGAGGTATATCACATTTTCTTCCAATTTTTCATTCATGTCAGCTTGTTTGAAGGACTTTTGCTGTCTCACAGAGTCATTAACTTCCATTTGCCCCATTCTAGTTTTTAATGTATGATTTTCTTCAGTTAGTCATTGTGTCTCTTTTTCCATTTGACTAATTCTACTTTTGAAGGTGGTATTTTTTTCAGTGACTTTGTATTGGCCAATTGTATTTTTTACAAAGTTGTTTTCTTCAGTCAATTATTTTTCCTTCCTTTTCTAAGCTATTGACTATTGCATATCTATCATTTCTTTTCTCATTTTTTTTCTTCTACCTCTCTTATTTGGATTTTAAAATATTTTATGAGCACTTACAAGAAGCCTTTTTGGGCTTGAGCCAATTCATATCACTTTGAGATTTCGTGGATATTTTGTCCTCATCTGAGTTTGTGTTTTGGTCTTCCCTCTCACCATAGTAGCTTTCTGTAGTCAAGTTCTTTTCTGTTTCATCTTCATTTTCTTTCCTTTTCTTTTGTTATTTTCTATTTTTTTACTTCGATGATTAAGCTCTGTTCCAGGAGTACAGGGGGCACTGTCCCAAGCTTCCTGTGCAGCTCTGAGCCTTGGCTTTGAACATAGAGGCCCCTTATGTTTGCAAGGGGTAGCTTTGTCTGCTATTTTCAGGAACTAGCCAGTTTCCCCAGAGTTTGCCTTCTGAGCTGGGTCTGAAGGATGCACCACTTACTGCTCCTCTCGTAAACCAGTACTGAGGTCTTAGTTGTTGATATGATGTGATTAAGACCCTCTAACCATCTTTCCCAGATTCTGTCTGAGCTGAACTGAATAACCTTTTCATCCTTGTAAGACTGACCTTTCTTTAAGTTTTTCCAGTCTATCTAGATCAGGATAATGGTTTCATTCTGTCAAACTGTTCAGAAGCTTGGCTTTATTTGGTTTTTGAGGGAAACTGGGATAACTCAAGCAGCTTCCTATCCTTATTCAGCCATCTTAGATGTACCCATGGAAGTTTCCATTTCTTAATTTCCTACTTAACCTTTGTCAATGCTATATATAGGTGTTAAGCGACAGGTTAGTTCTTGGAGAGCCTCCACAGCTGTGGATCATAGCATCTGAAGGAGTTGCAGGGCAGCCTTTGCTGACATAGGTGTGGTGGACTGGGAATGAAATAAAATGGAGGCAGAGGGAAGAGGAAGGAGGTCAGACAATGCAACAGCTCCTCAGTCAAAGAAGCCAGAGAATAGCAGCTGCCTCTCAGTCTCCTTGTACTATCCTCTCATAAGAGGAGATCCATTCTACAGGTCTGGGTTGGTTCTCCAGCAGCCACTGTCAGATGGCTCCCGTGTGTTCTACAGCTCTTCCATGTATTCCAACATACAGGGAATCTTGTGGTGCAAGAAAATGATTGATATAGGTTAAGTAAATCAAAACAAAAGGGAAAACCACAAGAGGAAAATAAAGGAGAAAAAAAAAAGTAAACATAGCATGTGTTGATTTAAATTCAGTCCCCATAGTTCTCTCTCTGGATGTGGATGGCATTATCTGCACAAAGTTAATTAGGATTACCTTGGATCACTGAATTGCTGAGAAGAACTAAGTTTCTCATCACACAATCTTGCTGTTACTGTGTACAATGTATTCTTGGCTTTGCTTGTTTCATTCAATAATAGTTCATATAAAGCTTTTGGGACCTTTCTAAATCAATCTGTTCAGTTTTTTATAGAACAATATTACATTTCTTTCATTTACCATAATTATTCAGCCATTCCCCAATTGATAGACATCTCATTTTCCAATTCTTTGCCACTACACTTTTGCATATGTAGGTTCTTTCCTCTCTTTTATGCTAATCTCCTCATTTTATAGGGAAAAAAAGGTAACTGAGACAAAATGGTGAGTTCTCTATAGTCTTTCTTTTTCAAAATAAAAGCTTTTAAATTGTACCTCTGTACTTTAGGTTTTTTTTTCTTTTAAACTTTTCATGCATAGCATTTACTTATATTAAATTACATCTGATTTCATATAGCTACAGACATTTTCTTAACTTATCTTCTTTATTGATGTCTTTTTAATAGTTCCTTGAAAGTTTTCATGGCCAATGCCAATTGATCCTACTATCTTGATAAAATAATATTGTTTAATTATGTCATTTCACTTTGCTGCTCTCCCCACTTTACAATTGAGGAACTGAGGCACACAGAAGCTAAATAATTTACCCAGAGTCCCACAGCAAGGAAGTATCTTACCTTGAATTTGAACACAGAACTTTCTGACTCTAGGCCCATGCTCTACTTATTGTACTACTATAGCCCAGACTCTATTTTGGGGTGAATGATGCTCTTTCAAGTCTTTGAACATTTACAATAGAGTTCAATTTGCCTTAACACAATGAGAATATGCAATAAAGATATAGTAATACCTAGCTTTTCTGAATGGACTCCTTTTGTAAAATACCCATGATCTAGATGTCATTAGGGTTTATTGATTCCCATGGTCTTAGGCACTAATTCTGAGAGAATAAGATTCCACATTACTGAGACTTCTTAGCTCTTTTAATAATGAGGAAATTGTACCAAGGTTTCTGGGGTCAATTCAGTCTCAGGAACAGTTCTGTTCTGGCTCTCTCCAGCTTTGGCTGAGGGAGGTAGGAAACAACTCTACACCAGAACAGCAAATTAGGCTGATCCTTTTCTTAAGACTATATAGACAATAATAACTATCATTTATGTAGTACTTAAGGTTTGCAAAAAGTTTTACATAAATTATCTCTTCAATAAGCCCAATAAGCCAATACTAATTTTATAGATAAGGAAATAGAGCTTAATATATTGAATAATTTGTCCAAAGCTTTGAAGTTTACAAAGGGAAAATCAAGATTTGAACCAAATCTTCCTGATTCCAAATACAACTATCTATTAGATCACTGAGTTGCTTATAATGAAAAAAAAAAATGAGATAGTTCCAATCCTCAAATAGCTATTCATATAATGGGGAAGAGTTGGAAATTGAAGGCATTATTGGGGTTTTTAGTTTGGAGAAGAGAAGACTCAAGAGAAACATTTCTTAGATGTCTTTGAAAACTTTAAAGATTCTTTGGAGGGAGAAGGATTTGATTTGTTTTGATTGGCCTTAAAGGACAAAACTAAGAGTAATGGGTAATTAGGCTTAATGATAGAATAAACTTCCTAAGAATAAAGCTTTGTGAGAGGGGAATGGGCAGTGCATAGGGACAGTGAATCATGGAACAAAGTCTAATTGCCTACTTAAAAGGCATCATTGTATTGTGGACTCTTGGCTTGGATTACATTAAATGGTTATTTTTTAAAATTTCTTATAGCTTTTTATTTGCAAAGTAAATTTTTTCCAAAGATCTATCATACCTAACTTTTCTAGTAGTCTATTTACCTCCTTAACTTTTTTCTTATTTATTTTGTGGTTCGATTTACCTAGTTCTGAGAGAGAGCAAGGTTGAGATCCCCTACTAGTATTATAGTTTTGCTGTCTATTTCTTCTTGCATCTCTCTTAACTTTTCTTCTAGGAATTTACATGCTGTACCACTTTGTGCATATATGTTTAGTATTGATATTGCTTCATTATCTATGGTACCTTGTAGTAAGATACAGTTTCCTTCCTTCTCTCTTAATTAGAGCTATCTTTGATTTTACTTGATCTGAGATCAGGATTGCTGCCCTTGCTTTTTTTTCCTCATCTGAAGCATACAATATTCTGCTCCAGTCCTTTACCTTCACTCTGTATATATCACTATGCTTTAAATGTGTTTCTTGTAAACAATATATTGTAGGATTCTGGCTTTTAATCCAGTCTGCTATCCACTTCCGTTTTATGGGGGAGTTCATCCCATTCATGTTCACAGTTAAAATAATTAATTCTGTATTTCCTACCATCTTTTTACCCTAAGCTATGCTTATGCTTTTCTCTTTCCTATCCCCTTTCCTCCTCCCCAGTATTTTGCTTTTGATGATGACCTCCCTCAAACAGTACTCTCCCTTTAAAGCCCCTCCCCATGTTTTACACTTTTCCCCTAATTCTTCTATTTTCCTTTCTATTAGTATTTCCCTTTATTTTCCCCATTTCTCTCCTACTTTAAGATGAGACAATTATGATACCAAATATGTCTAATATTCTCTCTTAGAGCCAAATCTGATGATAGTAAGTTTCACACAATCCTCATTCCCCCTTCTTTCTTTCTCTCAATTATAATGAATTTTCTTTGTCTCTTCATGAGATATAATTTCCCTTATTTTATCTCCTTTTCCTCTTCTTCCAATATGCTCCCCTTTCTACCTCTAGTTTCTTTTTCATATTATCATAATAAAATCAAATTATACCTGCATTCTCTAAGTATACCCATAACAGTATACACATATATATGTGTGTGTGTGTGTGTGTGTGCACGCGTATGTATGTATATCCATATAGCTCTCAAGATTTCTTTCCTTTTTACCTTTTTATGCTTTTCTTGAGTTCTGTGCTATTATTCTAATAGGATTTTTAATTGGAGTCATTGAGTGTTTGGGCATCACCTTTCATATCATGCTCATACCATTAACATGGAAATCTAACACCCCAGTCTAGGTACTTCAATGGCCTCTCCTAGTGGACAAAGGCCAAACCTTATGTGAAATTATACAACAACAGCTAATGGCCAAACATACAGAACCAAAGTCCAGCCCATGGAATAGCTCTGTATTTATTATAAAGAAAAATCTGGAAAATTCAGAATGCTAGTAGACATACAAATTGTGTCTTCTCCATCCCTCTGGCCCCAAAGGATAAGAAAAGATTTGTTTTTACCATTCCCTCAGGATTTATTCTGCACTTACCTGCTAGTTCTCTATGTTGCCTTTATGGCCTCGCTGGTGAGCAAGCCTGACAGATAGTGAAACAGTGTGTTCAGTGTGTTCCATTTCTCCCACCTCCACCTAGTAAAGAAGTTAATCCCCACAGTTTATTCCCCAATGATTGTGGCAAATGGATGTGAGTCATGTCACCATCCACATCTGCACTGACACCTTCTATAAATTCCTTTGGGCCACAGTAGCTTCCTGTGAGAACACTCCTTTGGTCATTAAACAGTTATATAGTTGCTTTTTCTCTCATGGAGTTTCTAATACCATAAAGACCGACAACGATCCAGTTTATACCTCTAAGCAAATGGTCACCTTCTTCGCCACATTCTCCATTAAACATGTTACAGGGATTCCATATAGTTCACAGGGTCAGGCCCTAGTGGAATGGACCCATTGTACTCTGAAGGCCATCATTGTTAAACAGAATGGGGGAGGAAGTAGACAGAACCTCCGATGGCCCACACAAATGGATGTGTATAAGATCTTATATACTTACAAATTTTTCTGCCAAGACAGGGATGCCAGCATCTCTCCAGGAATTATACATTTGGCAAATCTTATAGACAGGACAGAAAACTAAGCTCCAGAAAACAGTGATTCAAGCACTGGAGAACATTCAAAAAGTCTTTTGGAAGGACAAGGAAGAACATCAGCAAGGTCCATCTTTAGTACTTTGAAGATGGCTGGGATATTTATGTCTTGCAGATCCTGAAGGGGAAAACTGCTGGATTCAAGAAAGATGAACAAGGAAAGTTGCCCCATATTAAAACAAGGGCTGAAAAAGAAGAGAAAGAGATGACCCAATAAACAGTGCCATAGCAGAGAGATAATTACCTTTGCCAGACTGGCTTAGTGATTGGATCCAACATAGTCCCTTTCCCATCCCCTTCTATTGTATCCCATGGGCTCTATGTAGCCATTTTTGTATTGTTGCTTCTTTTGCTTTTGCTTACTTTCCTAGGATACATTATACATACTCCTAAAAAGAATTCTATAGAAGTGCTTATGAAAGAGCTTCTCATTCATCAACATGAGAACATTGGGTCTTATTATAATAAAAGAGGGGGAGATGTAAGGGTTAAAAAGCCTCTAGGAGCAAGGAATGTAGTTCAAGACATTTGGGAAGACCTGAGGAATGAGAGGCACCAAGGCACAGGCGAGTTCTACATGGAAGTGCCTCAAGAGGCAGTATCTGATCCCAGGTAGCATGTCTCCCTCCTTAGTGCTCTCAAAGCCTAGCATGCCTCCCTCCTTCTTCTCGGGCCAATCCCATCATGCCCGTCCAAATTCCTAGAGGACCTCCCCTTCCCCCAATTGGATCCACAGGGGGGCACAAATATGTGTTACCTAAGAATAAAGTTCTCTTTTGCTTCACCCCTACCTCATGATGGTCTGTCTCTTTGGGTTGGTGCCCAAAGACTGGTGCTGTGCCACTGATGGGTGGGCAGTTAGAGTAGCCCAAAGGGGAATGCTACAGGTATTCACACCAGAAAGTCAGTTCAATATCAGGAAGCAAAAAATAATGATCATGATGATGATGAAGATGAAGAAAACAATATGTTAATATAATATTTTACAATTTGGAACAGGCTTTATAAATATTATTTTATCCTCACAATAATCATGGAAAGTAGGTATTATTAGTATTATCCACATTTTACATGTTGAGAAACTGAGACAGAAATTAAGGAATTTACCCAAGATCACATGACAAGATTCTAAAACTGTATGAATTCAGGCATCCCTAACTCTAGATCTACTGCACATTGAGGAAATGTTTGTTTGCCCTTGTTTAATCTACTGCCAGTTTCAGTCAATTCAATTCAATCTGGTGAATATTTATTAAGCATTACTATGACAGCCAAGTATTGCACTAGGTACTGGGGATACAAAGAAAGAAACAAAAAAAAAAAATTCTACCTCTAAGGAACTTTCATTCTACAGGGTAAAACAAGATGTTCATAGAAAAATAAAAATAAAATAAAAACAAAATCAGTCTAAAGTTATCTTGAAGAGACATTATCATCTAGGGAAATCAGGAAAAGGCCAATTTTAGAGAACACTTCAATGAAAACTTGAAAGAGGTTAGAAATTCCAAGAAATGGAAATGAATTAGAAAAATTGGGAACAGCCCATGTGATATGGTTGAAGGCATCAAATGATGTGATTTTCAAAAGCATGAAATGTTGAGATGGATGTAGGAATTAAATGTTGGGGTTTGATCATGTGAAAAATTCACTGTGGTCATTCTCATTGGTAAAATGTACATTTATTTAGAAGAGATTACACATAAAATAAAGAAAAACAATAGATACCAGGAATGTTAATATGAAATAAGAGTTGGGAGAGCATATTATTGTAAGGAACGGAGTTTAACAATTAATTTTGGAACACCTTTAAAAAGTTAATTAGCTATAAGAAGGAAAGAAACATCTTGAGGCATCATGGGAATTTGAAAAGAAAAAGAGGTATGGTCAGGGAATGAGGGGAGAGACATAATGTGGCATGGGTAAGGGGAGAAGGGAAAGACACCAGGAAACAGAGTGCTCTGGTAGGCTATAATCCCAAGAGGGGTTCAGCAAAGATGTTATGAGCAACAGACAGATTGATAGGGGAAATTTAAACTAAGGGACATGAGTCCAGTTTCTTATAGGACATAATAAGGGCTACCCATAGCAAGGGTGTGGGGGAGGGGAGAGCTTTCACAGAGCATGGGATCAAGAGGTTAAATTGATCTCTATCAGTGTCAGCCTGCTCCAGTGACAAGTCCATAAATGCTCCAGCCTTTCTCTACCAGCCACACCCAGTTACTAAGTAACCTTATCACATGCAAAGGAAAAGAAATAAGCAATTGAGTATTATACTTACATAGAATATTAACTTTGTAGATATATGGGGGATATATGAGGGATAAAATTAACCTATTTTCTATATGAAAACCCTTCTGGCAGTTGAAGACAACTATTTGCTTCCTTCCAAATCTTCCTTTCTCTGGGCCAGTGTACCTCAAAGTATGGTCCAAGCATCCCTATATTCCAAGACCCTTTCAGGGGATCTTTAAGGTTAAATTATTTCCATAATGACACTAAAATGTTTTATTTGCTAAAATGGTAGATATAGATAGATATAACCCACCTAAATGAAAATTTTAGGTTTTTTGTGGGGAGGTCCTCAAAAAAATTTAAATTAAAGAAATCCTGAGGCTAAAAAGTTTTAAAAACTACTGCTCGGGGGGCGGAGCCAAGATGGCGGAGAAGAAACACACGACTCAGTGAACGTCCTCACTCCCTCACAACCAATTAGATAAATTAAGTCTCAAAATTAGCTCAGGACTGATAGATACCACAAGGACTGGAAGCACGACTTACCAGCTGAAGAGAATCTGGAGTTTCAACAGGAAAGGTCAGTTCTCAGGGGAGGAATAAGAAAGACCAGCACAGACGGTGGGGTAGGGGCACACTGCGCCCATTGCGCTGGGAAGGGCTCTGGGATCAGAGAAGCCACTGAGGTAAAGGAATCTGGCACAGGCTGTTAGCTCTTCTCTGCTAATTATTTAGCAGTTCAGAAGAGAAAGCCAAAATATTTTAAAACTCAAATTAGATTTTCCCCGGGGGTGACTCAGCAGAACTCTTGGCACCAGGGGGTGTGGCCTCAGCTACCTCCTGAGAATAGTTAAGAGATTGACAAGTGGGTGGATACAGCCCAAGGCAACACACACTGCCTAGCTTAGCTGGAGGGAGTGGAACTCAGCTCCAGGAAGTCCCAGAGAAGCGGAACCTTTGAACTAGGGACCGAGGTTTCTGGCAGACACTTCCAGTTTGAGCACAGGGGCTTCTCACGTCACCTGCTGCAGACATCCACTCCCCACCCGGACACATAGGCTGGACTTCGTGCTGTCTTCACTATTCTACACCCTCGAAGCACAGTAGTGCTAATCACCTCTGAGGCACTTCCAGGGAGGGGGTGGGGAACTCTCTCCCAGAGCTCTCTCTTAGCTCAGGCTCAGGAGCCGCTGCATCCATCCGGTCTGGGAGGAAGCTGGTAAAGAAGTAAATAATTTCCTACCCCAGGGAAAGACCCCAAAAGATTTTTTTAAGTATGAGCAAAAAAGCTAGAAAAACCATAGATTCCTTCTATACAGAGAAAGAGCGGGTATCCAACCCCGAGGAAGTTGACAGCAGAGAATCAGCAGACAACAACCTAAAGGGGAACGATTCCTGCCCCCCATCACATAACTCTCTCCTAGAAGAAGCTCTTAAAAAATTGAGGGAGATCGAAGAAAAATGGGGAAAGGAAAGGGAAGTTATGATAGAGAATAACAACGTCCTGAAATTGGAGTTGGAAAAAATAAAGAATTCACAGGAGATGCAGGGAAACAAAATTAGTGAATTAGAAAAGGTTAAAAAAACACAGGAAAGTAGGATTTCTGAATTGGAAAAGATAAAAAGATAAAAAAGTCTCAAGAAAATAGAATTTCTGAATTGGAAAAAGAAAATAATTCTCAAAAAAAAAATTAGGGAAATGGAAAAAAATTCAATAGAGCAAAATAATTCATTTAAAAATGAAATTGGGCATTTACAAAAAGAACTAAAAACTGTGAAAGAAGAAAATAACTCCTTAAAAGTCAGGATGGAACAAATAGAAATGAATGATTCACAGAGAACCCAAGAATCAGTCAAACAAAACAAAAAAAAATGAGAAGCTGGAGAACAACATCAAATACTTACTGGGAAAATCTATAGACCTGGAAAATAGATCTAGGAGAGATAATCTGCGGATTATTGGACTTCCCAAAAACTATGACCAAAAAAAGAGCCTAGATTCTATTTTACAGGAAATTATCAAAGAGAACTGTCCAGAGATAATAGAAACAGAAGGGAAAGTAGATGTGGAAAGAATTCATCGAACTCCTTCTGAAATAGACCCTAAAAAAAGAACACCACGGAATATTGTGGCTAAGCTGCAGAATTACCACACAAAGGAGAAAATCCTGCAAGCAGCTAGAAAAAAACAATTTAAATACGAAGGTGCCACAATAAGGGTCACCCAAGATCTGGCTGCCTCCACATTAAAAGATAGAAGGGCCTGGAACCTGATATTCCGAAAGGCAAAAGATCAAGGACTGCAACCAAGAATGAACTACCCAGCTAAATTTAGCATCTTTTTCCATGGAAGAAGATGGTCATTCAATGAAACAGAGGAATTCTATATGTTTCTAAGAAAAAAACCAGACTTAAACAAAAAATTTGATCTACATCCACAAGACTGAAGAGAAACAGAAAAAGGTACACAGAACCCTTGAGAACTGTAACTCTGTTGTGGGTATATAAAAAATACTCAAGGATAATTTGATTTTACTGATATAAAAGAAAAAAAGGGGGGTGTAGTAAAGGGAAGGAGGTCGGTTCAGAAAAAGGGGAAGGAGTGATAAAAAGAGGGAAACTACATCCCAGGAAGAGACATAGAAAATACACCATATCTGAGGGAACTTAGTGAGGGGGAGAATCATTGTGTGAATCTTACTCTCATCAGAAGAGGCTCAAAGAGTAAATAATTAACATATTTGTTTTTCAGAGAATTTTCTCTCACCTCATTAAAAGGGGGGAGAGGAAAAGGGGAAAGGAAAAGGAGAATAAGTGAAGGGACTTGGAGGGAGGGGGGAGGGATCCTAAAAAAAAAAAAAAAGAGGGAGGGTTGCGCGTCACAAGGGGGGTCTGTAAATTAAATATCGGGGAGGGGGATCAGGGGGGTCAAGGGAAAAAAGTATAATCTGGGGATAATACGATGGCAGGAAATACAGAATTAGTAATTTTAACTGTAAATGTAAATGGGGATGAACGATCCCATCAAACGGAGACGGATAGCAGATTGGATCAAAAAGCAGAACCCTACAATATGTTGCCTACAGGAAACACACTTAAAGCAGGGAGATACATACAGAGTAAAGGTAAAAGGTTGGAACAGAGCCTATTATGCTTCAGGTAAAGCCAAAAAAGCAGGGGTAGCTATCCTTATCTCAGATCAAGCAAAAGCAGAAGTAGATCTCGTTAAAAAAGATAAGGAAGGAAACTATATCCTGCTGAAAGGTAGCATAAATAATGAAGAAATATCAATACTAAACATATATGCACCAAGTGGTATAGCATCTAACTTTCTAAAGGAAAAGTTAAGAGAACTGCAAGAAGAAATAGACAGTAAAACTATAATAGTGGGAGATCTCAACCTTGCACTCTCAGATTTAGACAAATCAAACCACAAAACAAACAAGAAAGAAATTAAAAAAGTAAATAGAACATTAGAAAAACTAGGTATGATAGACCTTTGGAGAAAACTGAATGGCAATAGGAAGGAATATACTTTCTTCTCAGCAGTTCATGGATCCTATACAAAAATTGACCATATATTAGGACATAAAGATCTCAAAATTAAATGTAGAAAGGCAGAAATAATAAATGCCTTCTTCTCAGATCACAATGCAATAAAAGCTACATTCAGTAAAAAGTTAGGGGTAAATAGACCAAAAAGTAATTGGAAACTGAATAATCTCATCTTAAAGAATGACTGGGTGAAAGAGCAAATTATAGAAACAATTAACAATTTCACCCAAGATAATGATAATGATGAGACATCATATCAAAATCTTTGGGATGCAGCTAAAGCAGTAATAAGGGGAAATTTTATATCTTTAGAGGCTTATTTGAAGAAAATTGAGAAAGAGAAGATTAACGAATTGGGCTTACAACTTAAAAGGCTAGAAAAAGACCAAATTATAAACCCCCAACCAAAAATTAAACTTGAAATACAAAAATTAAAAGGAGAAATCAATAAAATTGAAAGTAAAAAAACTATTGAATTAATAAATAAAACCAAGAGTTGGTTTTATGAAAAAGCCAATAAAATAGATAAACCTTTGGTAAATTTGATCAAAAAAAAAGAAAGAGGAAAATCAAATTGATAGTCTTACAAATGAAAAGGGGGATCTTTCCACCAATGAAGAGGAAATTAGAGAAATAATAAGGAGTTACTTTGCCCAACTTTATGCCAATAAATTTGATAACTTAAGTGAAATGGATGACTTTCTCCAAAAATATAGGCTCCCTAGATTAACAGAGGAGGAGATAAATTGCTTAAATAGTCCCATTTCAGAAAAAGAAATAGAACAAGCTATTAATCAACTCCCCAGGAAAAAATCCCCAGGGCCAGATGGATTCACATGTGAATTCTACCAAACATTTAAAGAACAATTAGCCCCAATGTTATATAAATTATTTGAAAAAATAGGGGATGAAGGAGTCCTACCAAACTCCTTTTATGACACAGACATGGTACTGATACCTAAACCTGGTAGATCGAAAACTGAGAAAGAAAATTATAGACCAATCTCCTTAATGAATATTGATGCTAAAATCTTAAATAAGATATTAGCAAAAAGACTTCAGAAAATCATCTCCAAGATAATACACTATGATCAAGTAGGATTTATTCCAGGAATGCAGGGCTGGTTTAATATTAGGAAAACTATTAATATAATTGACCATATTAATAATCAAATTAATAAGAACCATATGATCATCTCAATAGATGCAGAAAAAGCATTTGACAAAATCCAACATCCATTCCTACTAAAAACTCTTGAGAGTATAGGAATAAATGGATTATTCCTTAGAATAATCAGGAGTATATATTTAAGACCGTCAGTAAGCATAATATGCAATAGAAATAAACTGCAACCTTTCCCAGTAAGATCAGGAGTGAAACAAGGTTGCCCACTATCACCATTACTATTCAATATAGTACTAGAAACGCTAGCCTCGGCAATAAGAGCCGAGAAAGAGATTCAAGGAATTAGAGTAGGAAATGAGGAAATTAAACTATCACTTTTTGCAGATGACATGATGGTATACTTAGAGAACCCCAAAGACTCTGCTAAAAAGCTACTAGAAATAATTCAAAATTTCAGCAAAGTGGCAGGATACAAAATAAATCCACATAAATCCTCGGCATTTTTATATATCACTAACAAAATGCAAGAGCAAGAGATACAAAGAGAAATTCCATTCCAAACAAATGTTGAGAGTATAAAATATTTGGGAATCCATCTACCAAAGAAAAGTCAGGAATTATATGAGAAAAATTACAAAACACTTGCCACAAAAATAAAATCAGATTTAAATAATTGGAAAGACATTCAGTGCTCTTGGATAGGCCGAGCGAATATAATAAAGATGACAATACTCCCCAAACTAATCTATTTATTTAGTGCTATACCAATCAGACTCCCAAGAAACTATTTTAATGACCTAGAAAAAATAACAACAAAATTCATATGGTAGAATAAAAGGTCAAGAATTGCAAGGGAACTAATGAAAAAAAACTCAGAGGAAGGTGGTCTAAGTGTACCTGATCTAAAGCTATATTATATAGCAGCAGTCACCAAAACCATTTGGTATTGACTACGAAATAGACCGGTAGATCAGTGGAACAGATTAGATACAAAGGACAAAAAAGGGTACATCTATAGCAATCTAATCTTTGACAAACCCAAAGTTTCCAACATTAGGGATAAAAATTCATTATTCGGAAAAAACTGTTGGGAAAACTGGAAATTAGTATGGCAGAAATTAGATATGGATCCACACTTAACACCATATACCAAGATAAGATCAAAATGGGTCCATGATTTAGGCATAAAGAGGGAGATAATAAATAGATTAGAGGAACAGAGGATAATCTACCTCTCAGACTTGTGGAGGAGGAAGGAATTTATGACCAGAGGAGAACTAGAGATCATTATTGATCACAAAATAGAAGATTTCGATTACATCAAACTAAAAAGTTTCTGTACAAATAATACTAATGCAAACAAGATTAGAAGGGAAGTAACAAATTGGGAAAATATTTTTAAAAACAAATGTTCTGACAAAGGACTCATTTCCAAAATATATAGAGAACTGACCATAATTTATAAGAAACCGAACCATTCTCCAATTGATAAATGGTCAAAGGATATGAACAGACAATTCTCAGAGGAAGAAATTGAAACTATATCCACTCACATGAAAGAGTGTTCCAAATCACTACTGATCAGAGAAATGCAAATTAAGACCACTCTGAGATACCACTACACACCTGTCAGATTGGCTAAGATGACAGGAACAAATAATGACAAATGTTGGAGGGGGTGTGGGGAAATTGGGACACTAATACATTGCTGGTGGAGTTGTGAAAGAATCCAGCCATTCTGGAGAGCAATCTGGAATTATGCCCAAAAAGTTATCAAACTGTGCATACCCTTTGACCCAGCAGCGCTACTACTGGGATTATATCCCAAAGAAATACTAAAGAAGGGAAAGGGACCTGTATGTGCCAAAATGTTTGTGGCAGCTCTTTTTGTTGTAGCTAGAAACTGGAAGATGAATGGATGTCCATTAGTTGGAGAATGGTTGGGTAAATTGTGGTATATGAAGGTTATGGAATATTATTGCTCGGTAAGAAATGACCAGCAGGAGGAATATAGAGAGGCCTGGAGAGACTTAAATCAACTGATGCTGAGTGAAATGAGCAGAACCAGAAGATCACTGTACACTTCAACAACAATACTGTAGGAGGATGTATTCTGATGGAAGTGGAAATCTTCAACATAAAGAAGATTCAACTCACTTCCAGTTGATCAATGATGGCCAGAGGTAGCTACACCCAGAGAAGAAACACTGGGAGGGGAATGAAAATTGTTAGCACTAATATCTGTCTGCCCAGGTTGCATGTACTTTCGGATTCTAATGTTTATTGTGCAACAAGAAAATGATATTCGCACACATGTATTGTACCTAGACTATATTGTAACACATGTAAAATGTATGGTATTGCCTGTCGTTGGGGGGAGGGAATAGAAGGAGGGGGGGTAATTTGGAAAAATGAATACAAGGGATAATATTATAAAATATATATATATATATAATAAAAAAAAAAGAAAATGAGGGACAAACAAAAAAAAATAAATAAAAACTACTGCTCTAGGCTAATCATATCACTACTTTCTCCAGACAAAGAGAGATTATATTATTTTTGCTTTCTTTCTTGCTTATCCTTCTTTCAGTGTTCTCCAAATTGCCAATGTATTCCTTAAATTTGATAACCAGAAATTAATACAGAAAGTATATGTGATTTGTAGATAGGGACATGGGATTTATAAATTCAAATTCTGCTTCTTCCAGTTTCTGGCTGTATGAACATGGACACAATTTCTCTGAACCTCATCTCCTTTTAAAGCAAATGAGTTAGACTAGATGAGCTCTGCAATCCCTTCCAACTCTTAATATGATATAATCCTACTGTTCTAAATATTGTAGAATACAATAGAATGATCACCTTCATGTAGATCATGATAACTCTCTTAAGGGTAGATATGTGGTACAACTGATGAAGTCTTGACACAGGTGAAATTGGGAGAGAGACTGAGACTGGAGTACTGATAAAATTACTCCCTAAGCCAAAAAGGGAAGAGCCCTGATGGAGTTAGATAAATCTTATAGTCCCATCTTCTGTGGAGATCATGGATAGCCCTATCTTGCTGTTTCCAGCCAGAAATCCAAGTCAAAATCCTGAGGTTAAATTTCCCCTATAAATCTGCCAATGGCTCATACCTAAGCCTGCCATAGCACTGTCTCCTGGTGTTTTTCCCCTCACCCCAATGTCTCATGGTATCTTCCCCTCAAAATGCCCTATAGTGTCTTTCTCCTTCTTATACCTAATTCTTTTTGGGTATTAAATCTCTTTTAAGATTTAGCCTGCCAATTAGAAGCATTTTCCCACTTTATTGAGAATTCCTTTTCTCCAGTTTAATTGTCAGTTCTACTAGGAAACTTGTGTTTTCCACCTTTAAATGTTAAAATCCCTTCTATGCCAAGTATACTAAGTAAGTATGGTAAGTAAGTAATCCCAAATCTATTTCATATTTGCTATTCCCAGTGGCTATTGTATTTCTTCATTTTGTCTATAACCTCTTCTCTCAAATAAAACTACCTTTTGCCAAAGAAATTGGCCATTGTGAATTTTTCATATGACCAAACCCCAACATTTGGTTCTTACATCAATCTCATCATTTGGTGCCTAATTACTCTTCTCAAAAACATCACAGTAAATGGATAAAATACTAGGTCTGGAATCAGGAAGACCTAGGTTTCAATTTGATCTCACTTACTAGCCATATGATCCTGGGCAAGTCGCTTAACCCTGTTTCTTCATCTGTAAAATAAACTGGAGAAGGAATGGAAAACCACCCCAGGATGTTTTCCTAAAGCTCAATAAATCAGATAGGACTGAAATCAATGAAAGCCAACAAATAAAATATCTCTCTAAAAGCATACATTCCCTAGAATTCGTTTGATTGTATTAGCTTTGTTGCTTTCTACATAGTACTTTTGACTGAGATACCTGTCCAATTAAACCAAAACATTTACGGCTACTACTCCCATGGGACACTGCCCTTGGGATACAACGTGAGGGTAAGTGGAGTTGTTCCATCCCTGAAACTGCAATTATATCTGGATTTGCTGTCCTCCACCGGTCCAAGACATCTTGTCCCTACTGCAGCTCCTGATGCTAACCTCTCTTCCCAATGTCCAGGGAATAGGAATGAACTAGTTATATGTTCTCCAGAAATGCTATACTTCCTCTTGGTGAGGCTGTATCCAGAATCAATCTGTGCTTTGCAGTGCAATGCTTCTGTACTCTAAGAGACTGAATAGTTTTTGCTCCAAATGAAAAATTGCTAATTTCAGCCTTAGCTAAAACCCCTCCATTGCTATCACACCTACCCACACTACACTTGTATAAGGCAGATTTATCCTCACCAATAAATACAGTAGCCTGTCCCAGTAAGGTGAAAGAATTGTACCAGAAGTGTTAATGTTCAAAATCAGTCTGAGACTGGCAAAGAAATCTAAAGTAATGAAATGGGTTTAATTATAATGAAGAAAAGAAAAAAAAATACCTGGCATATAGCAGAATGCTTCTTGAATTGAATTGGGTCAAAGAAGGCATAATATCACTACTTAGTATAAGACATATGTTAATAGCTGACAAAAGATAAGAATCCACATCCAGAGAAATAACTATAAAAACTGAATGTGGACCAAAGCATAATATTTTCACCTCTGTTGTTGTTTGTTTGCTTGTTTTTTTTTTCTTTTTTGATCTGGTTTATTTTTTGCACAGCATAATGAATATAGAAGTATGTTTAGAAGGACTGCTTGCTATCTTGGAGAGGGGGAAAGGAAGAAAAAAGGGAGAAAGACATGGAAACAAGGTTTTGCAAAGGTTTTCATATAGCTGAAAAAATAAAATACTATTAAAATGATAGATAAGGCAAAGCTGTTTAGGATGTTTTGTTTGTTTGTTTGACTTCTCTTTAATCTGCCAAAAAGAATGAATTTTTCACTAGAAAGACCAAGGCAAAATGGCTGGAAAGGATTTGATAGCTACATTAAGTAAGAACACAGGAACAGGGCAGCTATTAGCTGATTGATGAGTTCATCTGTGGCAAAATGAATATGAATATATATTATAAATATGAATAATTTCTGAAAGAAATATCAATTGTGATTGCTATAGTCCTCTTAATAATATTTGAAAGATTATGAAAGAAGGTAAAAATCATGACAGGATTTTGAAAGGGTAACAATTGTCCCATTTTAGAATTTTTTTGCATTGTCTAAATTTTCCTCTGAATCCTCTATTCCTTAAGAGCTATTCTTTACTTGAAAGGATTTTCCTATTTTTTAGATGAAGAATGTAGAGTAAAAACCACATTGAAGTGATTCTAGCATCAATTTCTGATAAAAGTCTATAATATTTTACTCCATGGGATATTTAGTAAGCTTTTAGAAAAGGAAACTTTGATTACCAAGAATGGAGAACAGGGCACAGTAGACTAGTATTTTTCCTTTTTGGACAGATTTCTTAAACAAGAATATCATAGAAAGAAAATATGTTATATAGGCTCTTGTGAAAAAGATAGATAGATAGATAGATAGATAGATAGATAGATAGATAGAAATATATTTACTATTTAATAATCAGATCCATAGAGTAATCAAGGTCATATTAGGGGGGGAAAGTGTCCATGTGATCAATGTGTGATCCTAAGTTATTAAACATTTTTATTAATGGCTAATATAAAAAGACACAGGGCATTCTATTCACATTTATATATGACATGGAAAGGATAGACAATATGTGAATAAAAAAATGGAAAAATATCTCGACAGGCTACATCTTTGAATCTAATAACATGAAATTGAACAAGAACAAATGGGAAGAAACAATAGATAAAATGGACAGGCAATAATTTTTCTAAAAATGATCTGGAGATTTTAATGAAATCTATAACTCGAAATATATACTCCAGAAGACCTGAGTTAAAATCCAACCTTAGACATTCACTATTTGTGTAACTCTGGGCAAGACAATTAAATCAGTCCTCCTCAAATTACTCAATTATTAAAAAGGCATAATAAAAAGACCTGATTCTTGGAATTATTCTAAAGTTCAAATGACATATTTGCAAATGCTTGATTTCTAGCATATAGTAGGTACCTAACAAATGTTTGTTTTCTTTCTTCTTAAATTTTAGGAGCCTAGGAACTATTTTATAGGATCACACCATACATTTGTATTCATCCTTTGTTTTCTTCTATTGCTTGCATCTTTTCTACATATTTTTTTCAAATTCAAATTATAGTTAGTATAAATCTCTACATCTATATCAATTTCTTTACAAATGCCTCCTTTTTAGATTAGATTAAATGATTAGAATCATCTGTCTTTGTGTCTTCAGACTTTGCTTTTTTTCTTTAGAGTTTCCTCTGCTTTTGTAGTATAGTCTTAAGGAACTTTAAGTAGGTAGATTTAGCAATTGCAATGAATACAGACCAGTAACCATCTATGGAGAGTGAGTGAAGAGAGATTCCTCTCTTTTCTGCCTCATTGCCACACAGTATGTAAGGCTATAGCTACATATCCATACAGCAAGAGATAGCCTATCGGGAAGTTGGAAAGCCAGTTGAAAAATTTGTCATGTAAATGAAGAAGTAAAGAAACACTCTCTGGACAATCATGAATATAAATAATTATATTTAAATAGCCTGTCTTGTTTTTTCCCCATCCAAAAGCCTCCTTGAGAATTTCATGTGATTTCTGTTTAACCCAGAGATCTTCAGTTATTCTGAAAGAAGCATAGTTTTAGTTGAAAAGGTTTGGCAGATAGTGTTATTTGAAAAGCTTGACTATATAAAGGAATCTAGAGGTTCTAAAGGAACCATTGAATGGTTTAGGATATGGGGGAAAACATTGGAAGGAATCTGGGAAGTATAGGACTTCCCATATAGGAGTGGGATAGGAGTGAAAAAATATGTTCTCCAAAAGAAAAAATATTAGTGAAGACTTAAAGCAGAACTTGTACGAACATAAAATTTACATATAATGCAGAGACACTTTTTAACCTATATTGGGAAAATAATACAATGAATTATAGATTTATGTAGCATGCTTAATCCAATAAACAACTTGTTTTATAGTTAGAAAAGGAATATAGAATGTTGTTATTCATAATCTGCCTATTTGAAATCCTTTTTGTACTTCTACCTCTTTTGATAACACTGTAGGGTTTCCAGTCAAACCACAAACAAAATCTTGCCCCACAGGGAGAAAGATAGATATTCTGAAAGACAGAAAAACAGGGACACAAGTTCAGAAACAAAGAGTTATAGAGACAGAAAGTAGTATAGATGTGTTTGTGTGTATATGAAATAAGAATTAATATATTATTATTTAAAATAATGATTCAATGAATGAACAATTATTCTTTACCTATTTCCTACCTATATCTATGGCATGTATCCTCAATTGGAAATAAGTTCCTGGAGAGTAAGATCCATGTTTTAGAATTTTTTTTCTATTCTTCCTGTATTGTACATTTTTTATATAGCAGGAATTTCATAAATCTTTTTGAATGGGTGAATGAATGAAAAAACTCACCCTGAAAGTTTAAGAAAGTATTTAATTGAATTGGAGGGGAAGACCCAATCAAGAGTTATTATAACCAACAGTAAAATTATAACCAACAGTAAAACACTTACTGAAGAAAATAAAGTCAAGCAAAAATATAGATTGAAAAATAGAACATGTTCTTGATATAGAACATGATTCATACAGAACAAGGAAGGATAAAACTAGAATAGAGGAAATAAAAATAATTTGAAACATGATTTTCTTCCTAGCTTATAGAGGAAATAATAATACCATACAATTTTATAAGCATTTTTGGAACCATGTTTTTCATCTCCCAAAATGGGGAAGTATACAGGGATTCCTGCCTGTATTTACTTTGACAAACCAAAATTATCCAACCTCTTACCTTTGTGCTCCCTTTAACATCCTTGTATACTAGAGAAAATGCCTATATGTCATCTCACTGGGCAAAACACATATGGCCTATATAGCTTAAAAAGAAGAAGCATGACTGTGCATGTCAGACAGAAAGTAAATTAAAGAAATATTGAGAGGACTACCATAACTATTCATATAACTATAGTGTATATAACCTTGCACAAGTACATAGCACATTGTTTTATCTGTTATAAATCAAGACAATAATCTTACTATCCAGTTATGAATATCAAATAAGATTATTATGATAAAGTAATATATAAACTTTCATATGAGGATAACTTTAAGTAATTGGATACAATTAGCCTGGAGAATAGAAAGTATACATAGGATGAGGAAATAGGGAGGATATTGTAGCTGTCATTATGTATTTGAAAGGCTGTCACATAAGAAAAAGATTAGATTTGCTTTGTTTGGCCTTAAAGGGCAGAAATAAGAGCAATGGAAAGAAATAGAATGGAATAATTCCTAATTATGTCTAATAATTATAGCTTTCCCAGGGTGGAATGTGCTAATTTGGGAAGTAGTGGATCTTATTTTCTGAGGGCTTTCAAGGAGAAGCTGGATGACCATTTAAGATAAAGAAGTGATTCACATTTAAGTATGATTTGTAAGGATTCCTTTGATATTCCTTCCAGCTTTTATGTTCTGTGAGCCTATGAATTGTAAAGTACTATATTATTGAGGTATTATTAGCTATAACTGCAGTGATTCTCTGATTCAGCAGTGATGCTACCCTGTAGCTCTGAAAAAGGAAAATACCTTTCTTCTGAGTGTCACAAGGTGTCCAATAAAGAATTGAATCAGCCTACACTTAGAAAGGTGTGGGTGTGAAAGGAACATGGAGCCCAAATTACATTAACTCTCTCTCATATATTAGTAAATGAGAATTAGTTCTTTGATTCATTGTGATTCATCTTTTATAAAAGAGCTTTAGTTCTATTTCTAATATCTTAAAAATAATAACTAATATATAAAAATATTCACTTGTAATATTTATTTCTTTTTTTAAATAATTTTTATTATATATTTTTATAACATTATCCCTTGTATTCATTTTTCCAAATTATCCTCCCCTCCCTCTACTCCCTCCCCCCGATGACAGGCAATCCCATACATTTTACTTGTGTTACATTATAACCTAGATACAATACATGTGTGTAAATACCATTTTCTTGTTGCACAATAAGCATTAGATTCCGAAGGTACATGTAACCTGGGCAGACAGATATTAGTGTTAACAATTTACATTCATTTCCCAGTGTTCCTTCTCTGGGTGTAGTTATTTCTGTCCATCATTGATCAACTGGAAGTGAGTTGGATCTTCTTTATGTTGAATATTTCCACTTCCTTCAGAATACATCCTCCTACAGTATTGTTGTTGAAGTGTACAGTGATCTTCTGGTTCTGCTCATTTCACTCAGCATCAGTTGATGTAAGTCTCTCCAATCTCTGTATTCCTCCTGCTGGTCATTTTTTACAGAGCAATAATATTCCATAACCTTCATATACCATAATTTCCCCAACCATTCTCCAACTGATGGACATCCATTCATCTTCCAATTTCTAGCTACAACAAAAAGAGCTGCCACAAACATTTTGGCACATATATGTCTCTTTCCGCTCTTTAGTATTTCTTTGGGATATAAGCCCAGGAGTAGTACTGCTGGGTCAAAGGGTATGCACAGTTTGATAACTTTTGGGGCATAGTTCCAAATTGCTCTCCAGAATGGCTGGATTCTTTCACAACTCCACCAGCAATGTATTAGTGTCCCAGTTTTCCCACATCCTCTCCAACATTCATCTTTATTTGTTCCTGTCATCTTAGCCAATCTGACAGGTGTGTAGTGGTATCTCAGAGTTGTCTTAATTTGCATTTCTCTAATCAGTAGTGATTTGGAACACTCTTTCATATGAGTGGAAATAGTTTCAATTTCATCATCTAAGAATTGTCTGTTCATATCCTTTGACCATTTATCAATTGGAGAATGGTTCTGTTTCTTATAAATTAGGGTCAGTTCTCTATATATTTTGGAAATGAGACCTTTGTCAGAGCCTTTGCTTTTAAAAATATTTTCCCAGTTTGTTACTTCCCTTCTAATCTTGTTTGCATTAGTATTATTTGTACAGAAACTTTTTAGTTTGATGTAATCGAAATCTTCTATTTTGTGATCAATAATGATCTCTATTTCTCCTCTGGTCATAAATTCCTTCCTCCTCCATAGGTCTGAGAGGTAGACTATCCTCTGTTCCTCTAATCTATTTATGATCTCATTCTTTATGCCTAAGTCATGGACCCATTTTGATCTTATCTTGGTATATGGTGTTAAGTGTGGATCCATATCTAATGTCTGCCATACTAATTTCCAGTTTTCCCAAAAGTTTTTTCCAAATAATGAATTTTTATCCCTAATATTGGTATCTTTGGGTTTGTCAAAGATTAGATTGCTATAGATGTACCCTTTTTTGTCCTTTGTATCTAATCTGTTCCACTGGTCTACCAGTCTATTTCTTAGCCAATACCAAATGGTTTTGGTGACTGCTGCTATATAATATAGCTTTAGATCAGGTACACTTAGACCACCTTCCTCTGAGTTTTTTTTCATTAGATCCCTTGCAATTAATATTTATTTCTTTTATGGATTTGACTCATCTCATTTTTAGTATAAATAATATGATGCAAATTCCCATCTTTATAAAATTAATTGTGAACTTAACAACTGAAGCTTAAATAATTTCAACCTAATACTTAAAAAAAAAACATACAAGGACCCATCTTGTTTGGAGTTCCCTTGAGCCCAAATTTCTTCACCCAAAAAAATCCTAACTAAAAGATTCAGTTTCCCATTATGATTAAAGATTTCTTTTCAATAGTCAGAAGAGTATCAACTCTTAGTTATTAATGGCATCTTATTGTATTGATGGCAACATGTACTTATTACCAGATGTCACATGGTTCCATAACAGAATGCTAGATTTATAGCCAGAGGACTTTGGTTTAAGTCTTGGTTCTTATACTTAACTAACTTTGTGACTTTAATCAAATCATTTCACCTTTCTGGGGCTCAGTTTCCTCATCTGCAAAGTAGGGAAATTGGACTAGATGGACTAAAATATATTCTACAGTTCTAAACCAGAAGTCTGTGAATTATTATAATAAGGGAGGAAGTTACAACAAATAGTACCACAATTACTTTGCTCTTTTGAAAATAAAATGGTAGACTGAATATTGATGATTAAAGTCAGATGAAATCAGAAAACTCCACCATACAGGGTGAACATAGAAAGAAAGATAAATGTCTACAAATGTGGAGGACTGGCTTAGGGCAGAAACACAAAGCATTCCTGTGCCCAAGGAAGGCTGCACAAAAGCACAGTAAAAGGTCCCATACCCTTACTAAAGCATCTTCAGACACAAATCAGGGTCCTATAATGATGAAAAGTGCCAAATGGCAGCTTTGATAACCACCATACAATCCTGGATCTTAGACCCAGCTTATAGTGAAAAGGGACCTTTTCGCAGCATGGTGATGACTGACATTGCCTTTCCAAAAAAGGGAGCTCCTGGGAGGGATGAATGTATTGACAAAGAGGAAGTTGTAGCCAGCAGAAATAGCGATATAGCTCAGATCTCAAGCTCAGAGAACATTTTCACTTCCAGCATCTAGCCTTTCCTGCAGGGGAATAATCAAGGCAAAAAAACTCATACCAAAAAGGAATCTATAATTCTACTACTCTAAATGAACTTTCCAGCTGGCTGATGGAGCAGAACTTAGCAAAATCCACTGTTGCACAAGCCAGACCCAGGATAAGAGCTTATAGAATTCAGAATAATAAAGCAACAATCTGACTTTTCAATCAGACCCTTTTGAAAGCACTGAAAACTTACAATCTCTTAACTTAGTCCTAGAATCTTGGTATCAGAATTACCTGAAATCAATCCTCCAAAATTGTGTCAGATGCCAACCATATCATTAAGTCCAAAGTCAGGAAGTAGGCTGCAAGAATGAGCAAATAGAAAAGAATCCCACCAAAATAAATTATTATGGTGGCAGGAATATACAAGATACATAGGCAGAAAAGATTCCAAAATATCTACAAACAATGGCTCAGCTTGGGTACTAGAATTCCTAAAAGAGATAAAGCAAAAGTTTTAAAAGAGTTTTTTTTAACTTTTTAAAAAATATAACTACAATAAGAGTAACTGAGGCGGGGAATAGAAAAAATGAGAAATATGGATGAAATAATTGGAAAGAAGTCTTTATGCCTTTGGGGGAGGTTAGAGATAACATGTCAATAATGCTTCTTTATCTAATTCACTTAAAAATATTTACTAAAATAATTGTTCTTAGTAGGGGGGCTTGATTGAAAAAAAAAGTGAAATATTTCTCCAAATTAAAATCAATATGTGAGAAACTGATTATTGTAGTGACTGATTATATTTTTTTCTTATAAATTTCACATTGTATCTTTCTAGACAAACTTTCCCATTTCTTTAAATTATTCATGCTTAGGAAAATGTATAACAACCAGTTTTATCATTTCATTCTTTCCACCTGAAATGCAGTTGAGACCTCCTATATATATACATTAGCTCCTAGAGAGGAAGGACTATCTTTTGGTTTTGTTTGCTTGGGGGTTTTTTGGGTCTAGTGTCATACAGCTAGTATATATTAACTGTGAGGCTGGATTGGAACTCAGTTCCTACCACCTGAGTCCAAAGCTAGTTCTTTATCCATTATGTCAACTAGCTGCCCCAAGGAGAGGATATCATCCTTTTTTATTTTATATAGCAGAGCTTAACACAATTCTTTGAATATGTGCTTAATAAATTATTTTCTTTTGTATTTATTGATTCCTGATGTACAATAATATTTTATTACACTCACATGCCATACTTTTTTTAGCCATCACTCAGTCAATGTGTATGGCTTGCAATTATTTTCTACTACTCCTTGTCTCCCTCTAAGACTACTGCTAAGGATGTATTTTACTTAAAAGTTGCTTGTTTCTAGATTTGATTTTACTGGGCTATGTATCTTAAATGGTGTTGTTGAGTCAAAGGATATAGACTGTTTAATCACCAAGCTTTCTTTTTCATTTCTTCTTATCTCATATTTCTCATATAACATCCATTTTCTATTATCTCTTCCTTCACTTCTATTTAGCTTGAACAAATAGGTTTTTTTTTTCTTTTTCAGGACAAAAAACTCTATAGTACCTTTGTTCCCATCCTCTCCAATAGACTTCCCTGCTCTCTTCAGACTCTTCCCACATACTGGCTGTTTCTTGCTTTCCTACACATATGCTCATATCTCCATGTTCCTTAAAAAGAAACAAGTCTCATTTGATATACCCATCTCTATTAGTTATCATTCCATATCTCCTCCTTCCTTTCTTGCCTAATTTGCCTAAGAAAATCAGTTATAATCAATATCTCCTCTACTCTCATTGCCCTTTAAATCTTCTGCTCTCTGGCTTCCAACCTCATGACTAATTTGAAACTTTTTTTTTCAAAATTCACCAAAGATTTCTTAATTGCCAAATTAATGGACTTTTTTATTTTTAATGACTTGACATCTCTACTAGCAAAGATAATTTTATTCTTCTTTTTTTAGGTTTTTCCTAACTTCTTTCTTCTGTTTCTTTTACTTATCTAACAACTTTTTATTCTTCTTTGCTGGATATTGTTCTAGGTTTTGCCAACTAGTGAGTATTCTCCAATACTCTTTTCTTGATCCTCTTCATTCTTCTTTCCATAATATCTCAGGGAATTTCATCAATTACCATATGTTTAATTATTATCTGCATGCAGATGATTCTTTTTTCTTTTTTTTTTAATTATACCTTTGTATTTTCAAAATATATACATGGATAATTTTTGACATTCACTCCTGCAAAACTCTGTGTTCTAATTTTCCCTCCCTTCCCCTGATCCCCTCATCCAGTCAGCAAGTGATCCAGTACACATGTGCAATTCCTCTATACATATTTCTACAAATATCATGCTGTACAAGAAATATAAGCTCAAAAAGGAAAAAAATTTGAGAAAGAAAACAAAATGCAAGCAAACAACAACAAAAAGAATGAAAATATTGTGTTTTGTTGCACATTTAGTTCCCACTATCTTCTCTCTGGGTGTAGATGGCTTTCTTCATCATAAAAACATTGGAAGTGGTCTGAATCATCTCATTGTTGAAGAGAGCCATGTCTATCAGAATGGTTCATTTCATAATCTTGCTGTTGCTGTTTACAAAGATTTTCTGGTTCTGGTCATTTGATTTAGCATCAGTTCACACAAATATCTCCAAGTCTTTCTAAAATCATCCTGCTGATCATTCTTATAGAACAATAATATTCCATAACATTAATATACCATAATTTATTCAGTCATTATCCAATTGATGGGCATCCACTCAGTTTCTAGTTTCTTGCCACTACAAAAAGAGCTATCATAAACATTTTTGCACATGTAGGTCCCTTTCCCTCCTTGATGATTTCTTAAGTATACAAGCCCAGTAGAAACACTGATGGATAAAAGGGTATGCACATTTTGATAGCCCTTTGGACATAGTTCCAAATTGCTCTCAAGAATGGTTGGATCAGTTCACAACTCCACCAATAATGTATTAGTGTTAGATTTTTGTCAAATGCTTTTTCTGTATCTATTGAGACAATCATGATTTTTGTTAGTTTGGTTATTGATATAGCCAATTATGCTAATGGTCTTCCTAATATTGAACCAGCTCTGCATTCCTGGTATAAATCCTATTTGGTTATGGTGTATTATCCTGGGGATAACTTGTAATCTCTTTGCTAACATTGTAAAAATTTTTGTATCAATATTCTCAGAGAAATTTGTCTATTTGGTGATTATTGCTTTATGATATAGCATCCAGGGATGTTGTACCTGTTTTGATTCATTCTTAATGATGTCCTTTTCATAGTTTCTCACTTGCACATCTTTTTGGCAAGATAGTGGAGGATACTAGTGGTTAAATCATATCTTTTCATTATTTTTAGCTTCAGTTTTAATTTTGACTTTTCTGAGATCATAAAGCATAGGCAGTTAGGACTTTTTGAAAACATTTTAATTTCTCATATATGATTTGAATGTGGACTCTAAATCCAATCAATTAGGGGCATTCATTGTTGTACATGAACAAGACACATTTGTGTAATGAAGGTTTCATAGGTTGCTTATATAACTGCTGCCATAATATGGGTATCATGCATTCTTCATTGACTTTTCTATTTCTGTGTGAATGTCAATTTCTTTTAATGATGTAGGTCTATCAAATGCAGTAAGGCAGAAATAGTAAATGCATCCTTTTCAGACCACAATGCAATGAAAATTACATTTAAAAAATCCAAGAGAAAACAGAACAAAAAATAATTGGGAACTAAATAATCTCATATTAAAGAATGATTGAGTGAAATAGCAAATCATAGACATAATTAAAAACTTCACCCAAGAAAATGACAATAATGAGACATCATCTCTAGAGGCCTACTCGCATAAAATAGAGAAAGGTCAATGAAATGGGCTTGCAATTAAAAATGCTAGAAAAGGAACAAATTTAAAACCCCCAGACAAACACTAAACTTGAAATTCTAAAAATAAATGGAATGATTAATAAAATTGAAAGTAAAAAAAAAACCTATTGAATTAATTAATACAACTAAGAGTTGGTTTTATGAAAAAACCAACAAAATAGACAAACCCTTAGTAAATCTGATTTCAAAAAGGAAAGAGGAAAATCAAATTGTTAGTCTTAAAAATGAAAAGGGAGAATTCGCCACTAATGAAGAGGAACTTAGAGCAATAATTAGGAGTTACTTTGCCAACTTTATGCCAATAAATTCAATAACTTAAATGAAATGACAGAATACCTTCAAAAATATAGCTTGCCCAGATTAACAGAGGAAGTAAATTGGTTAAACAGTCCCATTTTAGAAAAATAAATAGAACAAGCTAGTAACCAACTCCCCAAGAAGAAATCCCCAGGACCAGATGGATTTACATGTGAATTCTACCAAACATTTAAAGCACAATTAACTCCAATGTTATATAAACTATTTGAATAAATAGGGATTGAAGGAGTTCTACCAAATTCCTTTTATGACACAGACATAGTACTGCTACCTAAACGAGGTAGTTGAAAACAGAGAAAGAAATTATAGACCAATCTCCCTAATGAATATTGATGCTAAAATCTTAAATAAAATATTAGCAAAAAGATTACAAAAAAATCATCCCCAGGATAATTCACTATGACCAAGCAAGCTTTATACCAGGAATGCAGGGCTGGTTCAATATTAGGAAAACTATTAGCATAATAGACTATATCAATAACCAAATTAACAAAAATCACATGATCACCTCAAAAGATGCAAAAAAAGCATTTCAAAAAATCCAACATTCATTCTTAATAAAAAAAAAATACTTGAGAGTATAGGAATAAATGGACTCTTCCTTAAAATAGTCAGAAGCATCTATTTAAAACCATCAGTTGATGGAAGTGGATATGTTCAACATAGATAAGAGCTAATCCAATTCCAATTGGCCAATGATGGAGAGAATCAGCTACATCCAGAAAAGGAACACTGGGAAATGAGTGTAAACTGTGAGCTTTTTTGTTTGTTTGTTTTTGTTTGTTTTTCTTCCCAGATTATTTTTACCTTCCAAATGCAATTCTTCCTTTGCAACAACAACAAAATTTGGTTCTGCACATATATATTGTACCTAGGATATACTATAAGATATTTAATATGTATGGGAATGCCTGCCATCTAGGGGAGGGGATGGAGGGAAGGAGGGGAAAAATTCAGAACAGAAGGGAATACAAGGGATAATGTTGTAAAAAAAATTACCTATGCATATATACTGTCAAAAAATGTTATAATTATAAAAATTAATAATAAAAAAATAAATTAAAAATTTAAAAATTTTTAAAAAGATCAAACCATCAGTAAGCATCATATGTAATGGGGATAAACTGGAATCTTTCCCAGTAAGATCAGGAGTGAAACAAGGTTGCCCACTATCACCATTACTATTCAATATTGTGTTAGAAACACTAGCCTCAACAATAAGAGTCGATAAAGAAATTAAAGGAATTAGAGTAAGTAATGAGGAAACAAACTTATCACTCTTTGCAGATGATATGATGGTATACTTAGAGAATCTAGGAGATTCTACTAAAAAGCTATTAGAAATAATTCACAACTTTAGCAAAGCTGAAGGATACAAAATAAATTCACATAAATCCTCAGCATTTTCTTACATCACCAACAAAATCCAACAGCAAGAGATACAAAGAGAAGTTCCATTCAAAATAACTGTCAATAGTATAAAATCTTTGGGAATCTACCTACCAAAGGAAAGTCAGGAATTATATGAGCAAAATTACAAAACACTTGCCACAAAAACAAATTCAGATTTAAATAATTGGAATAATATTAAGTGCTCTTGGATAGGTCAAGTGAATATAATAAAGATGGCAATACTCCCTAACCTAAACTAATTTATTTATTTAGTGCTATACCAATCAGACTCCCAAGAAACTATTTTAATGACCTAGAAAAAATAACAACAAAATTCATATGGAAGAAAAAAAAGTTCAAGAATTTCAAGGGAATTAATGAAAAGAAAAATCAAATGAAGGTGGCCTAGCTATACCTGATCTAAAACTATATTATAAAGCAGCAATCACCAAAACCATTTGGTATTGGCTAAGAAATAGATTAGTTGATCAGTGGAATAGGTTAGGTTCACAAGTCAAAATAGTCTATAACTATAGCAATTCAGTGTTTGACAAACCCAAAGATCCCAACGTTTGGAATACAAGTTCATTATTTGACAAAAACTGCTGGGAAAACTGGAAATTAGTATGGCAGAAATTAACACCATAAACCAAGATAAGATCAAAATGGGTCCATGATATAGGCATAAAGAATGAGATCATAAATAAATTAGAGGAATATAGGATAGTTTACCTCTCAGACTTGTGGAGGAGGAAGGAATTTGTGACCAAAGGAGAACTAGAGATCATTATTGATCACAAAATAGAAAATATTGATTACATCAAATTAAAAAGCTTTTGTACCAACAAAACTAACGCAAACAAGATTAGAAGGGAAGTAACAAACTGGGAAAATATTTTTACAGTTAAAAGTTCTGATAAAGGCCTCATTTCCAAAATATATAGAGAACTGACTCTAATTTATAAGAAATCAGGTCATTCTCCAATTGATAAATGGTCAAAGAATATGAACAGACAATTTTCAGATGATGAAATTGAAACTATTTCCACTCATATGAAAGAGTGTTCCAAATCACTACTGATCAGAGAAATGCAAATTAAGACAACTCTGAGATACCACTACACACTTGTCAGATTGGCTAAGATGACAGGAAAAAATAATGATGAATGTTGGAGGGGATGTGGAAAAACTGGGACACATGCATTGTTGATGGAGTTGTGGATGAATCCAACCATTCTGGAGAGCAATCTGGAATTATGCCCAAAAAGTTGTCAAACTGTGCATAGCCTTTGATCCAGAGTGCTACTACTGGGTTTATTTCCCAAAGAAATACTAAAGAAGGGAAAGGGACCTGTATGTGCCAAAATATTTATGGCAGCCCTTTAGTGGCTAGAAACTGGAAAATGAATGGATTCCCATCAATTGGAGAATGGTTGGGTAAATTGTAGTATATGAATGTTATGGAATATTATTGTTCTGTAAGAAATTACCAGCAGGATGAATAGAGAGATGTTTGGAGAGATTTACATGAACTGATGCTGAGTGAAATGAGCAGAACTAGGAGATCATTATACACTTCAACAACAATATTTTATGAGAATGTATTCTGATGGAAATGGATATCTTCAACAAAGAGATCTAATTCAATTCCAATTGATCAAAGATGGACAGAATCAGCTACACCCAGAGAAGGAACACTGGGAAATGAGTGTAAACTGTTTGCATTTTTGTTTTTCTTCCCAGGTTATTTTTTAACTTCTGAATCAAATTCTTCCTGCGCAGCAAGAAACTTGGTTCTGCACACCTATATTGTATCTAGGATATACTATAACATATATAACATGTATAACACTGCCTGCCATCTAGGGAAAGGGAAAAAGTGTAACAGAAGTGAGAGCAAGGGATAATGTTGTAAAAAATTACCCATGCATATATACTGTCAAAAAAAGTTATAATTATACAATAAAAAATTTTCAAAAGGATGTAGGTCTAATTGAAAAAAGCCTTGTATCCTGCCCATAGAATTTGAGTTAAGAATCCTAGGATACTCTGGGAGAGAATTCCCATTGGCTCTTCTCCTTCCTACAGGGCAAATGGGAATACTTGCCCAGAGTGTGCCAATAAATGCTATTCATACTCATTGTATTCTCATGGCCAAGACTTGAGGAAATGAATATATTGTGAGGAGCAACCAGGAATAGCACTAGTCTCTCTTCTTAAATATAGAATCTCTCTTCTTTTTGGATTGTAGAGCACATCAGCCCATTCCATGAGAAAATACTTTTAGCAAATGTACTTATTTTTTGAGGTTGGTTTCACTGGCTTAATGTTGATATTCAGCAGATTACTTTACTGTATTTGTTTGTTGTGTAACTTAGAATTTAATAGGACCTTGGCATATGTGTCAGAGAAACTTTGCTTGAGAAAAAAAATGATAAGGCTGGATAATATTCAATTCAGTGAAATACTTTTCATAATCACCAAATAACAAATTGTGATTTTTTTATTCCTCTTGCCCTTCTTTCATCTCTATGGTTATAAAAATGTACTGGATTTGGCAAAAAAATCATTCCTTAAAGCCTTCCTGTTCCATCTCATGTTTTCACTAAGGTAAAATCTTCATAGGACTATAAAGCTCTAGATTTTATAAATAGGAAAATATAGACAAATGTGTACTTCTTGTCATCTTTTTGAACATCTTGTTTTAACAATAATTCCTTCAGTGTTTCATTATTTTGAAGTCTTTCTCTCTTTGGGACTTTTTGAAAATCAGTTATTGAGTGTCTTTAAAATAAGACATCTCCTGCAGAGAGACCTTCTTTAAACATTTGTTCAAGCCCAGGTACCTATGAAATTCATAGAACTATAGATTGAGAGTTGTGGGAACCTCAGAGGCCCTTTAGCCCTATATCTCATTTTACATAAGATATTGAGACTCAGAGTTCATAAGAGACTTGCCCAAGAAGGCAAAAGAGTTGTATATTAGGAATATTTCTATAATTAGCAAATTATTGGATTTCTATTTGTTGTTATATTGTTTGAATTTATGATAAAAACAAGGTAATAAAATACCCATTAACTTCTGTAAAATTAATATTATTTTAACACATAGTTGTAGAAAATTGGTTTAACTATTATAATTTTAACTAGACTCAATATATTCATAAATAAAAAAATCATGGGATAAGTTAAAATAAGGAATGTAAATTCCATTGTGGGATTATGCAAATAGAATCTGGATTATAAAAAATAATGAATAATTAAAGATCATACAATAGTTTAATATTCTAGTTTAAGAAAATCTGAAATGTTATGATAGCATAAAAGTCATATCAGAGAGCATTATAAAAGCAAGGAAACCATTTTATGCTCAAAGAAATTATTGAAAGTTAATGCGTATCATTTTAAAACATATCTATAAAATAATAAAGCAATCAAATTTATGTAGAATAAGTTCATATGTTTACAAAATGATATTTCAGTGCTATATTGGAACTATGATCTCATTAATATTAGTATTTGTTTCAACAAATTGTAACCCATTCATGCCTTCTCAGCTTGTTCAACTCTTGCCAATTAATTAGTTAGTCAGCAAACATTTATTAAGCAATTAGTATGTACCAAGTATTGGAAATACAAAATGTGGCAAAAGACAGATCTTTTCCTGAAGGAGTTTACAAAGGAGTTTGCAGGGGAGATAACAAACAAACAAGTGGGTGTCTAATGGTAGCCACTCTGGAGGAAGAGAAATGGCAGAGAGAAGAGAGAAGAAAGAGACAAAAAGAAGAAAAAAAAATTATGTGATAATTTTGTTGTATATTTGAAAGAAATAGTTTAAGCATTGTAGATTTGCAGTTTCATAAGCAATCATCCTTTTTATTATACTGTTATGGAAATGCTTGCTTTAATCCATAAATTAAAAGAAAATTTTAAAAAATCATTGGATTTGGCAATTAAGAAATCATTAAAAACTGAAGAAAATATTTTCAGTAAAACGAAGTCAGAAGCAGAATTTTTATAGAGAAAATGAAAGCATTAATTGTAAATTTTCTCAAGGTGTTTAGTCACAAATGTCAAAAGAGATATAGGACAATAGTAGTGATGCGGGTGTAGCCCCCTTTAAAATTCCTTGTACCTTTGATTTACAAGATCTGATCAAAACCCCAAGGGGAGAGATCAGTATCTGAGACAGTTTGGGTTTGTACCCAGCCCCACACCAGATCTGAGCTGGCTTGAATCTGCTCAGATAACCCAACCCCCAACTATTTGCTCAGGTTTCCCTAAACAGTTTCTTCCTTATCTGAAAAGCCTGCCAAAAATCTGGCCTTCCAGGAATCAACCTGAGCTCCACCCTATGTTTCTTTAAGCAGATAAAGGCAGCAAAGGGGGAGTCGTCTTTGGTCAGAGAGTTGAAAGATGCCAGCCAAGATGCTTTGCATCAGAGACGCTCTGATCCCACCGCTGCTGTCAGTGTATTTCTTCCTCTATCTAATGCCTTTTACTAACCAGACTTAAACCTTGCTTACAAACCTTGCAATAAACCTCTTTTTATCCATCTAGGTTTTCTGGCTTGTAAATTCATTTACAGGGGGCTCTCACCACCACTAGACCTGATTTAACTTTGTATCCTTGTGCCGAATCCTAAGGCGTTGCAAAGGAGCTCCACGTGACTCCCTGTACCCCAATCTTGCCACTAGAATTCAATTAATCCTATTGAGGATTACCTCACCATTAGGTATTTACCTCAATTATTTGGTTCCCTGTTAACTCATCATGTTACCTCATCAGTAGGATAGACAATTTAAGCATTTTTTTAAGGACAGGGACAGGTTTTTGGACAGTAAGGAAAGCAAGTACTCAGGAAAAAAATGAAGATAAGTGATGGGGGGAGAGGATAACAGGGGGTCAAGGGGTTGATTGATGTGGAAGATACAATGGAATTAGTTTATTTGTGTATCAGAAGGTTTTGCCTTGGTAAAGAGTAAGGCAACTTCTGCATATGAGACAGGAATGAAAGAGTTATGGGAGGCATCTGATATGAGAAAGAAGAGAGAAGAGGGAATTCATGCTAAATGGTCTCATTTTAAAAAAATTTTTTTTCAGAAAGATTCTCTTCTGAGAGAATAGAGAAAAGGAGAGCTATGGGACATTAGAAGAAGAATGAAAAATTTTTAAAAAGCTGTTCTGGAGAGTGAGATAGGGAGTTGAAAAGGGAGCTATAAAAGATTTGCCTTTCAGCAATGAGCCCAGTTCAAGTTGTATTACATAAATTTGAAGTTAACTTAGAATAGCTGGGTGATTTCCTTCACCTTTTTTCAGCATCACATGTGGAGGAGCAAAAGTGGTGAATAGTGAGAATAATCTAAGACTGAGGTTTGACAGAATGCAATTGGCAATATGCTAAGGGGCCTAGAAATTCAAGAGAGAAAGACAGTATAGAATTGAATTTATTAACCCAGAGGTAAAGATCAGGAAAAGAAGGAAAAGTAGCTAGTGCAAGGTAGACAGCCCAGGTTCTGAATGACTATATGACACTGGGAAAAGTTTCTTAAGTTCTCTAAACCTCCCTTCTATTATCTAAAACAAAAACAAAAACAAAAACAAAAAACAAAAAACAAAACAAAAAAATAAAAATAAAAAACCGAGGAGGTTGGATTTAATGGCCTCTAAGGTCTCTTTAATCTCTAAAGCTGTTTCTATGATTTCAGCAGCCCACTATCAAACTATGATCTTAGAAGATCACATCAATCCTCAATTCCATTCTTCAACAGGTTTCCCTGAGGCCCTTCTCTTCCTCTATTTGTAGCCATATCATAATTTCCCATGTGGCTTCACTCATTCCCCCAAATGGGTTCCATTTTCTTATCCAATTGCTTTGTAGCTTCTTTTTTATGTTGCTTTTCACTATTAGAGTGTGAGCTCCTTGAGGGCAAGGACTATTTTTGGCTTTTCTAAAACTCCCAGGATTTAGTAATTTGCCTAGTATATAATAGGCCCTTAATAAATGTTTATTTACTGAGTAACTGACCAATAGGGATAGACACTTGCCCTGTGTTATTGTTGTTATAAGGAACTCCTGTAGGAGAAAACCACCTCTACCAATGTAGTCTGGCACCTTCTCTAAAACTTTTAGTCTTAAGCAGTTGAACAGTGCCTTGGGGAGCAGGGACTTCACCAAATGTGAAACTGTAGTCTCAGAGATTCAGACTTAAATTGGGTCTTCATGGCTACAAAACTGGTTTTCTAATCATAAATCACACATTTCTCTTTCCCTCTCCCCATCTTTTTCTCCCTCTTCCTCTCTCTCCCCCCTCTCTCTTTCCCTTTCCCCCTTTCCTTTTCCTTTTCCTCTCTCTCCCTCTCCCCCCTCCTTGTCCCCCTCCCTCTCCTCTACTTCTTTCCCTACTTCTCTTTTCCCTCTCCCTCTTCTTCTATCCTCCCTCTCCCTCTCCCCTTCTCCTTCTCCCTCTTCCTTTCTCTTTCCTTTTTTCTCTTCCTCTTCCTCTTCTTCTCCCTCTCTTTCCCTTTTCTTCTTCCTCTCTCTTTCCCTTTCTCCCTCTTCCCCTCTTCTTCTCCCTCCCTTCTTTAAAAAAAGAAAAAAATTATCTCAAAAAAGTAAAGTGCTTGTGAATCTTAGAGAGATGTAGGATTCTTGGCTAAGTAATGAGGCAGATGAAATTTGGTTTCATAAAAATAGTAACAATCCATAGCACTTTTATGATGTCCTGAAATCTCGTTGTGGCCAAATATAGGTGCATCTCAATTCACTTGGTACTGATAAAACCACATTGATTACTGATAAGGATATGATCCTAAAGAGATGGACTGAACACTTCCATAATATTCTCAACAGACCTTCTTGAATCAAAGCTGAAGCTGTTGGCTATATATCTCAGATTAAAGTGAATCCCTCTATTGCCAAATTTCCAGCTGAAGAAGAGGTTTTGAATGCTATTAGGCTCCTCTCGTGTAACAAGGACCTGGTACTGATTCTATTCCAGCTTATATTTACAAGTCAGGGATTCACTGCTCATACAAAAGCTGATCAAAATTTTCCAGTTTTTATGGCAAGAGGAAGTTATCCTGCAGGACTTCAAGGATGCTTCCAATGTCCATCTCTATAAAGATAGAGAATTGTCCTATAACAAAAGAGGTGGTGGTTCTTTCTTAGTCATTGTCAGGAAGATTCTGGCCAGAATTTTCCTTTATAAGCTCATCCTTCACCTGGAACTTGATCATGAGAGCCAGTCATATGTCAATAGTGTCAATAGAGTATTTGTTGCTTGACACTCAAGGAGAAATGCCAAGAATAGAGCATTCATTGATCTTACCAAGGCCTTTGATACTATCACTTGTGAGGGCTTATGGGAATTTATTTCAAAATTTGATTGCCCAAAGAAGTTTATTTTTTGTATGTCAATTTCATGGCAGCATGCATATGTGATTTCTAGCTAATAAACAATACTTTTGTGCTTTCCTAGTCACAAATAGAATGAAGCAAGGACCTATTTGTGCTTCCATGATTTTTAGCATGGTGTTTTCAGCAAATTTTGCTCACATGGAGGTCAAAAGAAATAATAACACACTACTATCAAGGTCTCTCTGAAAGATTTTGAAATAAATGGCATGATATGGGAGGCCCGGGCAAAGGACTGGTATGTCCATATCAAGAATGTACTGTACTCTATGAACAAAGTTTAATTGCAATAGCTCATAAGAAACTTGAGATAGGCAAATTTAGAAACAACTCCCCTCTAAATTGAATGAATTATTTGTGCTTGACTTATGATAGAGCCTTGTATTTATCTGATTAGTCACAGTCAGACATATCTTACCTTAATTCCAACATTAAAATGCCATTTTGATCCTCTTCAAGAACAAAGGACAACAACCAACCAACCAATATAAAGAATATGATTTACATAATTTATGTAGCATTTTGATATTTAGTCTATTTGCATTTCATATGAAGATTACCACAAATGTTAAAATTAAAATTTATCCTGGAGACATTGAGATTTTTACTCTAGAATCATATATATGCACATATATATAATCACAATATTTTCTTAGGAAAATATGAATGGTTTCCTTTGTAATTCTCTGTATTATATCTTACACATTCAAAAACATTATTTTAAGAAGAGTCCATGATACACACAAAAATGTTAAAAACCTCTAATATAGTACAACTTCCTCATTTTACCAGTGAGAAAATTGCGACTCAAAGATATGAAATGACTTGTCTATGGCTATAGTTAACTGTTGAGATTATCAAATTCAAATGCAAGAAATTATCTGACTTTTCCAGGCATGGCTAATGGATTGCTTGGGCCTGGGAGTCCTACTATAGTAGGTAAATCTGATCTTGAATCTGGCACCAAAATAGTGAGCCCTTATTAAAAGAAAGGGGAAGCAGACTGCATAAAAAAGGGCAAAGTAAGTCTGGTTGGAAAAGGAGCAGGTCAAAGTCCGCATGTTGGCCAGATATGGAATTAGGTCAATGAGAAATCTAGGCAAAATAGGGAGACTCAGTCTAAAAGAAAAATACATAAATGCATGTACACACACATACATACCCATATATAATATATAAATTTACATTAAATTGTTGTCATTGCTTTAAAGTGGTATCATATTTATGTTATGGCATCCTTGTATACTCAAAAGTCTACTAATACAGAGGTTGGTCTCAGGGGTTGCTGAGCACTGGACTTAGTCTCCGAAGACTGGCATTCAAAGTCCAGGGTCTGCCACCTACTATAAAAATTCTAGGCAGATCACTTAACCATGAAGATTCAGAACATGTTAGGTGATGATAATAATTGTTCCATCTTCTTCATTAGCACTGCTAGAAGCAAAGCCCTTGCAAATTGTAAATGATTGTCCAAAGATGTATTATTTCCAAAGCTTAGTTATGATGTGATTCACCTTAACTTACAGGTCTAGACAACTTTCAAGCCACTGATATGTTTTACCCTTGAACAGTTACAATTCATGCAGGTGGCTTAGGCATGGACATCTCCTTAATTAACTATTCTGTAGCTCACTAACTATCCCTTAATACTTCTCGTAGACTCCCAGAAGATAACTGACAAAATTCAATTTAAAACAATTCAATTCAATTCAAAAAACATTTATTAAATATCTGAATATTATGAGCAAAGCCATCAATGGTCCTCTGCAAAGGACTTTAAGCTCCCTATGGAAGCAATGAATGACCTAACATACCATCTGCCAGGCCATCTGTACCTTATTGAGGAATCTGAATGGCAGAAATATTTCCTGCTAGCTTACCTGGCATATCTGCACTGGGGTCTATGAAGCATAAGAAATTATATTTTTTTTACCCTCAAACCTCACCCCTTAGTTTAATTCTATCTCTAAATATTCCTTTAGCACTAAGATATCATGAGTATCTGTATCATATATTTCCTATCATTAATCTCCAAAGTAGCATTATCATGTGATCTCCCAACTTCTATATTATGGTGAATTTCATACAATAGACACTGATATTTAAATGCCTACATTTTGATTGTAATATACTTGGAATATTTGTTGCTTCGGCTGATTTTTCATATTTTACAACTCATTTTACCTTATGGCACTTTTTCCAGTGACAAATTTAATGTGAAGGTCACATTACAGAATTAGTTGTCCTTTCTAAAATGTGCTTAATATGATTAATAGTGTGACTGGAGTTGTTAAACCCTTAGGAAAATCTTTATGTAAACCAGCCCAATCTCTTCAGACCAGTTCATTATAATTTTTTAACTTAAAATATGTTATTTTGACTTAAAAATAACAAAAAATGTCAAAAATCATCAGGTTGGAACAAGAGAATTCAGAAGATAAACATTCTGAAAGTAACATAATTAGGAGACACTTAGGGATTGATTCACAAAATATTTAAAGGAGAAGAAAATACCAATTGCAAGGGGAAATAATGGACCTTATTAATACTGGTAGAAAGGAAAGTAACCAAAAACACCACCAGCTACTAATCTGAAGAAAATGCTTATTTTCCTATTTGACAAAAGACAAAAGTCTTAGAATAGTGTTATGCTATTAAGTTTAAAACTATATTTAGGAGAGTCATCTCTATATTTAATTAAGAACAATCTCAATGAGTATATTAGTGGGGAAAAACAATCTTTTGCAAGTAGTATTCAACAATAGACCATACCTTTATGATTTCACAGTTAACTGGAATATAAAGTGAATAAAAGATCCTACTGTGTTTATTATTTGGTTATTATTAATAGCATCTGATTTCATAGAACAAAAGGCCTTTTTTGGAAGTATCTCTTAATAGTAAGGACTCTAGACCTAGAGTCAGAAAGCCTTGAGTTCAAATACTGCCTCAGACTTATTAGCTACTAAGCTGGTCAAATCAATCAACATCTTTTAGTCTCAGTTTCCTCATGTGTAAAATGGAAATAATAATAATACTTACCTCCCAGGAGTATTGTGAATATGAAATGATGCAATATTTGTAAAGCTTTTTTTTGCAAACCTTAAAACTTATATAAAGCTTTATATAAATGCTATTTATATATAGCATATACATTTAGTATTTATATATTTATATATTACAGCTATATATTAGCTATTTAAATATTTATATATTTAATGCTAGTTATATATACATAAATAGTAGCTATTATTAATCATTCATAAATTAAAATGATAAAAGATTTTTGAAAAATATAATAGTGTTCTTATTCAATAACTTTCTGATCCTAAATGATGAGTGAACTAAAAAATAAAGGGAACTATATACTAGCAAAAGTATTTACTTTTTGATAGAGGAGATACAGTGCAGAATTCTATTGGAAATAAATCCTCTTTATGTGATGATATAGTTCAGATAATCCTATTTGCAAGTAACATTCTGGTTGTATTTAGGTACAGAACACTGCAGAAACTCCTGGAAGAAATATATAAGCACTCAAAAGAGCATAACCAGATCATCTAAACATGTATATTATAAATATGTAATTGTGTGTATGCATATATATTTGTATGTATACACCAATGTTATTAAATGCATATTATATGTACATATAACTTATTGTATACACATGTGCATATATTATATGTATATATGACATATTCCATACATATATGTATGTATATACACCCATGCCTGGACTATTTCAGTAGCTTAATTAATAGTCTCTCTGACTCAAGTTTCTCCTGAATCTAGTGTACTTTCCAATCAGATTTCACCTTAGTTTCCCTAAATCATAGGTCTGACAATATCACCCTTCTATTAAATAAACTCCAGTGCTCCCTGTTACCTCCATGAATAAATATGAAGTTCTCTGTCTGAATTTTAGAGCCCTTCACAAATTGTCCCTTCCTATCTCTTCAGTATTCTTATGCTTTACCACCAGTGCATTTATTATTTTACTATTACTTGAACAAACTATTTCATCACTAGCTCCCTGCCTTCTTTTCACTGACTATCTTCTGAAAGGCTCTCCCTCCTCATTTCTGCTTCCAGCCTTCTCTGAATTCCTTCAATTTTGAATTGAAATCTCACTTTATATAAAAAGCCTTTCCAAATCCCACTTAATATAATGCCTTCTTTTCCCATTATCTCCAGTTTATATATGATATGATATATATGTCTATATCTCTGCCCTTTCCTTATCTATCTGTCTATATCTTGTTTATCCATAGTTGCTTACAGATGTTTTTCCCCCCTTCCATGTTAGCTCCTTAGGAGCAGAGTTTGTCTTTGGCATACAGTAGGAGCTTACTGACTGACTGACTGACTTCAACACTTGTCCAAGATGCAAAATTTAAATGAATAGAACACACTTCCAGTCTTTTATCATGATATGGCAAGATAAATTTTTCACTAGCTTTCTTTTAGCATACACTAAAAATTTTACATTACTGTTTAATCCACTAAGAAAGATCTTTGGCATTCACAGGTTCACTGCAATTAACATGAGGTCATCTGCAAAGAAAAGTGACTGGAGAAATGAATCACCAAAAATAAATTAATAAGTAAGTAATCAAATAGATAGATAGATAGATAGATAGATAAGCTTCCTTCAAGTCAGTTCAAATATCATCACTTGCAATCAGCCTTTCCCTGTCCTTCCCAGCTGTTAGTGTTTTTCTCTTGGAGATTATATTTCATCTATTTTCATTATATTTTGTATTAAGCTACATGGCAGAACTTACCATTTTAACTTTTCTTTGTGTCCTCTAGTTAGTTTCTGATACATTTGTTCTTGTTTAGTCATTTAACTTGTATCTTACTCTCCATGACTTAGTGGACCTCAGTCCATGGGATTTTCTTGGCAAAGATACTGGAGCAGTTTATAATTTATTTATCAAGTGGCAAACAGAGTTAAGTGACTTGCAAGGTCACATAGCTAGGAAGTTCCTGAGGCTAGATTTGCTTTGTTCTAATATATGGAGTGTACATAATAAATGCTTTTTTGCTTACTTTTATCTGGATATTTAGCAGGATACTTTCTATGATATTAGCAAAACCTTATTAAATATACTACTTGTCTATATTTAATAGGAATTTACATAAAATAATGTCTTCACTTTCTTTGTGAAGTCACATAATATTATGACTATTATAATAATAATATATGATATAAAGAGATTAATAAATAAGGTCTCTGTCTTAGAAAAACCTCTGAAGTATAATTTTTTACTTTCCTAGATTGAATCTTTAAAAACCAATAAATGATAATCATACTAGGAACTTTGCCTTTACCTCTCCATCAGCTATGTTAAATCACAGTCAAGATGGCACAATTGAGGCAATAATCTAACCCAACTCTCCAAACATTCCCAACTAGAAAACTTAAAAATTACTGTTAAATTAAATTCCAGAGTGGCTGAGTCAACAAAAGATCAAGGTGAGCCATTTTTCTAACTTAAGACAACTTAGGAAGTAAGACAGATAGACACTGAAGTGGAGGCCATCCTGGAGCACACAGGCTATAAAATTACCAGCAGACATTTGAGGCAGCTTAGATAGTGATTCAAACTTCAGGAATTTTTATATCAAAGATAGTCAGACAAATGGTCAGAAAGAAATTATAGGGAGCTCTTTGTTCCACTCAGAACCCTATTGGATTGTTCATCTCTGGTTCAATGTTACAATTCCAGGGCCAAAAAAAGCAATAGTTCTTGGACTCACAGGGAAGCAGGATTCAGAAACTTGGTCACAGTTCCAGGGTCAATAGGAGCATTACTATTTGCATCTACTGCAGAACAGAGGTCTTTCCTGGATAAAGACCAGAGTGCAAACCAAGAGAACAGTAACAAAACTGTTCCTGGATCACACTACCTTGGAAGCACCTAAATTTACAGAACTAGCTCTAAAAAGAGTCCCATAAAAGTCTGTAGCTTGGGACAGTGCTCTCATCTTCCACCATTGGAAGAAAGCTCAACTTTAACATATAATTAAAGGTCAAAAAGAGCCTCAACCAGACTTTGTTTCACACAACATCCATCCATCTCTCCAGACCGTCTTGCCATCTTCTCTGCTAACACTGCCTCTACTTCTCTTCACCTGGACCATAACTCTGAGCACTGATTGTCCAGGATCCATACCCTCAGTCTTTGTGGAAGTTTATCTACTCAGTTTTGGTTTATCTTCTGCCATAAGGTTGAGTTTTCCTAACCAAGGATTTGCAGTTGCAAATGCCTAAATGCCACACACACACACACACACACACACACACACACACACACACACACACACACAAATATAAAATCTACATAAATTTTGGGTTTAGAATTTTCCTGATCTGATTTCTGTCAATTTAACTGTCTGTCTAATAATTATCAGAAAATAATACAATTAAGAATTGGTTTGACAAAATAAGGGTTAATTATTAGTTAGAAGAAAATGTAAGGAATGGAGTTTAATTTCTGTGTTTTTTAAAGCAAAAACACACAGTAAGCTTGGAGGCTATTTAAAAATATTCCACCAAAAACCAGGATAAATGTGTGCTGAGGATTAAAATGACCAGATGCTCTGAAAAAGACAGGCACACAAAGCTGGCAAAGAGCTATCAAAGGGAAAAGACAATTTTCCAAAAATAGAAAGATAATGCACATCAGAATAATAACAGAGCCCCTCAGAACTGGGCAAGCTAGAAAATAAGTGGACCCAATGAAATCAGAGTAAAATTTGCAAGGATCTCCAGAGCTAACAATATAATTAAATAAAGGAGAAAAGAAATCAGAGAATTAGCAATAACACTTTAAGACTACAATGCAAAAGGCAGAGTCAGGAATAATTTTTAAAAAGGTAGCATACAGCATATATCCTTGTTCTTTATTGAAGGTATGAGGGATATTCCTGTTTTTAAATTGTCTCCTTAAATTGACAGGCACCAAATTAAATCACAGTAAATAGATAAGCTATGCTTATTCTAACCAAGATTTCCTGTTGTCTTAGGTAGGAAAATGCGAATGGCTGGGTCCTAGAAAGTTGCATTAGATAACAATTTCCTAGCAAAATATAGCACTGGGGGACAAACCATGATATTAATAAGGTTTGGCATCAGTCATTAGGCAGAGAACTTGACAGAAACACTAGCAACTCTTATAGTAGCTATCATTGTATTAACAGCTTACAACTCTGTTATTAAATATTTATTAAGCATTTACTATGTGCCAGGTACCATGCTAAGCAGCAGAGGCACAAAATACAAAGACTGAAATGATTCTCACTGACAAGAAGCTGAAGCTCTAAGATGTACAAATATTACCCCTCCTAGAGTCATATGACTTGAATTTTAATCCTATCTTCATTGTTTAACTGTATAGTTTTCATCAAGTCTATCTTCTTAGGCCTCTGTTTCTTCATCTATAAAGGGGGATGATTGGATTCCACTAATTCTGAAATTTCTTCCAGTTTTAGATCCAGGATATATAAAGGATATTATGATCCTTAAAATAACTTTGTGTAGTAGATAATTTAACTCTAGAGCATGACAGATATATGACAAGGTACTCCTTTCTCATCTCCCTGCTAATAAACATTCTAGACTACACTCACCCACAGATTTCCATATAACCAATGATAGAGAATAAATAAATGTGAGCAGATATCATTAGTGGAAGAAAGAAACTCAGCAACCAATTCATTTTTTTAATGTTTCTAGATTTTTTTATTATAGCTTTTTATTTACAAGATATATACATGGGTAATTTTTCAACATTGACAATTGCAAAACCTTTTGTTACAATTTTTCCCCTCCTTCCCTCCACTCCCTCCCCCAGATGGCAGGTTGACTAATACATATAAAATATGTTAAAGTATAAGTTAAATACAACATATGTATACATATCCATACAATTATTTTGCTGTACAAAAAGAATCAGACTTTGAAATAGTGTACAATTAACCTGTGAAGGAAATAAAAAATGCAGGTGGACAAAAATAGATGGATTGGGAATTCTATGAAGTGGTTCATACTCATTTCTCAGAGTTCTTTTGCTGAGCGTAGCTGGTTCAATTCATTACTGCTCTATTGGAACTGATTTGGTTCATCTTATTGTTGAAAAGGGCCATGTCCATCAGAATTGATCATCATATGGTATTGTTGTTGAAGTATATAATAATCTCCTGGCCCTGATCATTTCACTCAGCATCAGTTCATGTAAGTCTCTCCAGGCCTTTCTGAAATCATCCAGCAGCCAATTCATTTTAATTATAATTCATTTTTTATAATATTAAGTTTATTTGCTTTTACTATACATTGCTTTATGAATCATGTTAGAAGAGAAAAAGAGCAAAAGGGAAAAAGATGGGAAAAAGAAAAAAAAACAGAAAAAAGAAGTGAACATAGCATATGTTGATTTACATTCAGTCTACTTAGTTCTTTTTCTGGATGAAGTTGGCACTTTTCTGTCCAAAGCCTGTTGGAATTGCTTTGGATCACTAAACCACTGAGAAAAGCCAAGCCTTTCATAGTTAATCATCGCAGATTCTTGCTGTTATTGTGTACAATGTATTCCTGGTTTTCCAGGCCTTCCTATAATCAGCTTGTTCATCATTTTTATAGAACAATAATATGTCATTACCGTCATATACCACAACTTATTCAGCAATTCCCTGACTGATGGGATCCTACTCATCCAATTCTTTGCTACCACAAAAAGAGCTGATACAAACATTTTTGCACATGTGGGTCCTTTTCCCTCCTTTATGATTTCCTTTGGATAAAGACCCAATAAAATCATTGCTGGGTCAAAGGATATGCACAGTTTTATAAGCCATTTGGGATAGTTATGGATAGCTTTCCAGAATGGTTGGGTCATTTCCCAAGTCCACCAATAATGCATTGTGTCCCAATTTTCCCACATCTCTTCCAACATTTATCAGTATCTTTTCCCATCATTTTAGCCAATCTCAGAGGTATGAGTTGGTACCTCAGAATTGTTTTAATTTGCATTTCTCTAATCAATAATGATTTAGAGCATTTTGCTATATAACTATAGATGTCTTATACCTTTACCCTATTATTTCTGTTTTCTCTTCTATTAGCTTTGCCCTTTCCTTTTCCCTTTTCCTCCGACTTCCCTATAAGGTAAGACAAATTTCCCTGTGAAACCAAATATGTCTAATATTGTCTCTTTGAGACAAATCTGATGAGAGTAAAATTCACACAATATTCATCCCCCTCCTTTCTTTCCTCAATTATTATAGGTCTTCTTTTCCTCTTCCTGAGATGTACTTTCCCTCATTTTACCTTCATTTTCCCTTCTCCAGTTCAATCTCCTTTCTACCTCTAATTTCTTTTTATATTATGAAAATAAAATAAAATTATACCTACACTCTCCATATACACCAATAACAGATATAATTTTCAAGAGTTTTTTTTTCCTTTTTATCTTTTTATACTTCTCTTGGGTTCTATATTTGGAAGTCAAATTTTTTGTTCAGCTCTGGTCTTTTCATCAGAAATAAATGAATTTCATCTGTTTCATTGAATGTCTACCTTCTTTCCTGAAACAAAATGCTCAATTTAGCTGGGTAGTATATTCTTGGCGGCTATTAATACAAGTTACTTTGCCTTTTGGAATATAAGATTTCAGGACCTACAGTTCTTCACGGTGGAAGCTACTAGGTCCTGGGTAATTCTGAGCATTGCTCCTCTGTATTTGAATTGTTCCTTTCTCACTGCTTGCAATATTCTTTCCTTGCTCTGATAGTTCTGAAATTTAGCCACAATATTACTTGGAGTTTTCATTTTAGGGTCTCTTTCAGAAGGTTATTCTTTCAATGAATATTTTACCTTCTGATTCTAGGACATCAGGACATCTTTGATGATTTCCTGAAAGATAATGTCTATGCTCTTGTTTCATCATGCTTTTTAGGAAGTCCAAAAATCCTTAGATTGCCTCTCCTAGATCTATTTTCCAAGTCAGTTGTTTTTCCAAGTAGGCATTTTACATTTTTTCTATTTTTTCTTTTTTTGTTGTTTTGCATTACTGATTCTTGATGTCTCATTGAGTCATTCATTTCCATTTATTCAGTTCTGGTTTCTTAGTGAATTATTTTTTTCAATTACCTTTTTTAGTTCTTTTGGTTTTTAGCCAAATAAAATTTTAAATGAATTGTTTTGTTATATGTTTTTTTTATTTCACAAATTCTACATTTTATCAAATCTATTTTGTAAGTAGTTATATGCTTCTTCCATTTTACTATATATATATATATATATATATATATATATATATATATATATATATATATATACATATGTATATATATATATATACTATATATAATTTCTGGGTTCCTTTTCCGAACCCTCTTGCAAAGTTTTCCTTTCTTTTCTCCATTGTTTTTTCTATCTCTCCTTTAAGATCCTTTTTTAATTTTTTCCAAAAGAGCCTTGTGAAATGGGGACCAATGTATATCATGTTTTGGGGTTTCATCTGGAGATGATCTGCTTTTAGTGATCCCAGAGTTTGAATTGTTTTTCTATTTCACCATAAAATCCATTTATGGTCAGTGTTATTTTTGCTATTTTTGCTCGTTTTTTTTAAAGTTTAGGTCTGCTTTTAAGGCAAGGAAGAGATTGTCCAAGCTTCCTCTAAAAATGGCAGTAGCTGATGTGGGTCAGTGCTGATTGACTTCTAGTTCTGGTTGGATATGGCCAGGTCTTATGAAATTCTGGCATTTGGGGGTTCACTATCTGTCTTTTGTGTTTGTGTTGGATTTCTTATAATTAATCTGCTGATCTACTGGTTTGCAACCAGGGCAGAGTATCCAAACCTGCTGTGGATTCCTCCCCACAGATTCTTTGGCACATGGAGTCCACACTACTCCAGGATGCTGTACTGCCTACACAAGGCATTTGTGGTCAGCCTCCTTGCTCTTGGTCTGCTTTCCTTTGTACCCACATTTTGATGATTTTCAAAATTATCTTTTGCTGTTAATTTGCTACACTCCCAATATTTGTGTGTTCAGTTACTCCTAAACTAGTTCAGAGGCTGAATTTCCTGTCAGTGTGAAGGTTGAGAGGAGAGGTCAGAAAAAAAGGTGTCTCCTCTCCTCCATTTTGGCTCTGTCCCCAAGTTTTCTCTTAAATTTATGTTTTTATCTTTTAATATTTACCATACAAATTCCATTGCTCAGTTCCATATCACTATTTTCTCCTCTTTGAGGAGGATCCTCTTGGATCTTTTCTCATCCAGCTAAGTCTGACCAGGATTGTTTCAAAACTCTGCTTTACTTCAGCTTGACTCCTGGCTTGTAAATGTATCCTAGGATTCATTCTGGGTATTTTTCCAGCAAGCTTCTGGATTAATCCTCAACCAGGCAATGGTACATACCTGAGCCTGCAATCAAGACTTCTATGAGGAAAGGTTCTGACAAAGGTCTCATTTCCAAAATATATAGAGAACTGACCCTGATTTATAGGAAACCAAACCATTCTCCAATTGATAAATGGTCAAGGAATATGAACAGACAATTCTCAGATGATGAAATTGAAACTGTTTCCACTCATATGAAAGAGTGTTCCAAATCACTACTGATCAGAGAAATGCAAATTAAGACAACTCTGAGATACCACTATACACCTGTCAGATTGGCTAAGATGACAGGAACAAATAATGATGAATGTTGGAGAGGATGTGGGAAAACTGGGACACTGATACATTGTTGGTGGAGTTGTGAAAGAATCCAGCCATTCTGGAGAGCAATTTGGAACTATGCCCAAAAAGTTGTCAAACTGTGCATACCCTTTGACCCAGCATTGCTGTTATTGGGATTATATCCCAAAGAAATACTAAAGAGTGGAAAGGGACCTGTATGTGCCAAAATGTTTGTGGCAGCTCTTTTTGTTGTAGCTAGAAACTGGAAGTTGAATGGATGTCCATCAATTGGAGAATGGTTGGGGAAATTATGGTATATGAAGGTTATGGAATATTATTGCTCTGTAAAAAATGACCAGCAGGAAGAATACAGAGAGGCTTGGAGAGACTTAAATCAACTGTTGCTGAGTGAAATGAGCAGAACCAGAAGATCACTATACACTTCAACAACAATACTGTATGAGGATGTATTCTGATGGAAGTGGAAATCTTCAACATAAAGAAGATCCAATTCACTTCCAGTTGATCAATGATGGACAGAAATAACTATACCCAGAGAAGGAACACTGGGAAGTGAATGTAAACTGTTAGCACTACTGTCTATCTACCCAGGTTACTTATACCTTCGGAAGCTAATAATTAATGTGCAACAAGAAAATGGCATTTACACACATATATTGTATCTAGGTTATATTGTAACACATGTAAAATGTATGGGATTACCTGCCATCGGGGGGAGGGAGTGGAGGGAGGGAGGGGATAATTTGGAAAAATGAATTAAAAAAAAAGACTTCTATGAACAAATAATAGGAAACCTTTCAAATTTGTGAGACTGGGCAGAAAAAAAGAAAAAATGATGTTACATTTAATGTCAGTAAGCACAATATAATGGGCATATTTTATTTATATAACAATAGGCCGCCAAATTATTAATACACATTAGTCTCTCAAGACCATGATTTTCATGTGCTGCTCTGCCCTCCCAAAAAGGAAGGTATTGATATGTATTATCTTGAAATGTACTGGAGGACGTCCGGCCAAAATGAGCTTCAAGTTTTCTCTCAGGACTTACTTCTTGACAAGTCTTGGAATTAATGCTTGACCAGAAAAGAAACCCACAAATAATCATCAACAGAAGACATCCTTGAAATTCACTAGAGAAGGTCCCTCGGGGGGAGGGGATGAACAGACTAGGCACAGACTGAGGGCAGTCAGTGAGAGGGAGGCAGACAGCTCACACAGCTCAGACCAGAGGGGGGAGGGGTGCAATCTCTTCCCTTTCTGCAAAAAGACTTTAACCTCAGTGTGGATGTTCCATCTTGGCAGCAAGCCAGAAGCAGCAGAGAGGATGTAAACACCAGAGATGAAGAATAAAACCTCAGAAAGCTAGCTTCTCTTGGGATCCAGCCACCCCTACCCAGAGGGACTCAGCAAGTTCTTAGAGCCTCAGAGCACAGACACAAGGCAGCCATCACTGTCCTGTTAGTGCCTTGCTGCTATCTCCCACAGTCTGTAGAGGAAGCCCAGTAACACCATCCAGTCCCATCCCGCCCAAAAAAACAGACCAATTGTTTCTCTTGTCAATTTGTTTTCTTTGATTCCCACTCTGACAAAATGAACAAAAAATTTAAAAGGGCTCTAACCATTGACAGCTCCTATATGGAGAAAGAGCAGACTTCAAATACTGAGGAGACTAAAAGCAGATTGTCTCCAGAGGAATCCCCTAAGAGGGATATGATCTGCTCCTCAATACATAAGACTCTCATAGAGGAAATCAAAAAGGCCCTTACAAGAGAACTAGAAGAGAAATGGGAAAAGGAAAGGGAAGCTTGGCAAGAGATCTTGGAGAAGTCATCCCACACATTAAAAGACAGAGTGGATAAAGAAATAAAATAATTGAAAAAACAAAATTAGTGAATTAGAAAGGGTAAACAACTCCAAGGAAAACAGGATTAGTGAGCTGAAAAAAGAAAACAGCTTTCTAAAAAATAAAATTGAAGAAATGGAATAAAATTCCATAGAAGATAAAAACTCAATTGGACAATTACAAAAAGATATAAAAAAAGTGAGTGAAAAAAATACATCATTGAAAATTAGACTTGAGGGCGGAGCCAAGATGGCGGAGAAGAAACACACGTCTCTGTGAACGTCCTCACTCCCTCACAACCAATTAGATAAATTAAGTCTCAGAATTAGCTCAGGACTGATAGATACCATAAGGACTGGAAGCACGACTTACCAGCTGAAGAGAATCTGGAGTTTCAACAGGAAAGGTCAATTCCCAGGGGAGGAAGAAGAGAGACCAGCACAGAGGGCTGGGTGCTCGCATACTGCGCCCATTGCGCTGGGAGGGGCTCTGGGATCAGAGAAGCTACTGAGGTAAAGGAATCTGGCACAGGCTGTTAGCTCTTCTCTGCTAATTATTTAGCAGTTCAGAAGAGAAAGCCAAAATATTTTAAAACTCAGATTAGATTTTCCCCGGACCCTGGAGGTGACTCAGCAGATCTCGGCACCAGGGGGTGTGGCCTCAGCTACCTCCTGAGAATAGTTAAGAGATTGACAAGTGGGTGAATACAGCCCAAGGCTACACACACTGCCTAGCTTAGCTGGAGGGAGTGGAACTCAGCTCCAGGAAGTCCCAGAGAAGCGGAACCTTTGAACTAGGGACCGCGGTTTCTGGCAGACACTTCCAGTTTGAGCACAGGGGCTTTTCACGTCACCTGCTGCAGACATCCACTCCCCACCCGGACACATAGGCTGGGCTTTGTGCTGTCTTTACTATTCTACACCCTCGAAGCACAGTAGTGCTAATCACCTCTGAGGCACTTCCAGGGAGGGGGTGGGGAACTCTCTCCCAGAGCTCTATTTTAGCTCAGGCGCAGAAGCCGCTGCATCCATCCAGTCTGGGAGGAAGCTGGTAAAGAAGTAAATAATTTCCTACCCCAGGGACAGACCCCAAAAGATTTTTTAAGTATAAGCAAAAAGCCAAGAAAAACCATAGATTCCTTCTATACAGAGAAAGAGCGGGTATCCAACCCCGAGGAAGTTAACAGCAGAGAGTCAGCAGATAACAACCTAAAGGGGAACGATTCCTGCCCCCCATCACATAACTCTCTCCTAGAAGAAACTCTTAACAAATTAAGGGAGATTGAAGAAAAATGGGGAAAGGAAAGGGAAGCTATGATAGAGAATAACAACGTCCTGAAATTGGAGCTGGAAAAAATAAAGAATTCACAGGAGATGCAGGGAAACAAAATTTATGAATTAGAAAAGGTAAAAAAAACACAGGAAAGTAGGATTTCTGAATTGGAAAAGATAAAAAAGTCTCAAGAAAATAGAATTTCTGAATTGGAAAAAGAAAATAATTCTCAAAAAAAAATTAGGGAAATGGAAAAAAATTCAATAGAGCAAAATAATTCATTTAAAAACAAAATTGGGCATTTACAAAAAGAACTAAAAACTGTGAAAGAAGAAAATAACTCCTTAAAAGTCAGGATGGAACAAATAGAAATGAATGATTCACAGAGAACCAAAGAATCAGTCAAACAAAACAAAAAAAAAAAATTAGAAGCTGGAGAACAACGTCAAATACTTACTGGGAAAATCTATAGACCTGGAAAATAGATCTAGGAGAGATAATCTGCGGATTATTGGACTTCCCAAAAACTATGACCAAAAAAAGAGCCTAGATTCTATTTTACAGGAAATTATCAAAGAGAACTGGCCAGAGATAATAGAAACAGAAGGGAAAGTAGATGTGGAAAGAATTCATCGAACTCCTTCTGAAATAGACCCTAAAAAAAGAACACCACGGAATATTGTGGCTAAGCTGCAGAATTACCACACAAAGGAGAAAATCCTGCAAGCAGCTAGAAAAAAGCAATTTAAATACCAAGGTGCCACAATAAGGGTCACCCAAGATCTGGCTGCCTCCACATTAAAAGATAGAAGGGCCTGGAACCTGATATTCTGAAAGGCAAAAGATCAAGGACTGCAACCAAGAATGAACTACCCAGCTAAGTTTAGCATCTTTTTCCATGGAAGAAGATGGTCATTCAATGAAACAGAGGAATTCTATATGTTTCTAAGAAAAAAACCAGACTTAAACAAAAAATTTGATCTACATCCACAAGACTGAAGAGAAACAGAAAAAGGTACACAGAACCCTTGAGAACTGTAACTCTGTTGTGGGTATATAAAAAATACTCAAGGATAATTTGATTTTACTGATATAAAAGGAAAAAAGGGGGGTGTAGTAAAGGGAAGGAGGTCGGTTCAGAAAAAGGGGAAGGAGTGATAAAAAGAGGGAAACTACATCCCAGGAAGAGACATAGAAAATACACCATATCTGAGGGAACTTAGTGAGGGGGAGAATCATTGTGTGAATCTTACTCTCATCAGAAGAGGCTCAAAGAGTAAATAATTAACATATTTGTTTTTCAGAGAATTTTCTCTCACCTCATTAAAAGGGGGGAGAGGAAAAGGGGAAAGGAAAAGGAGAATAAGTGAAGGGACTTGGAGAGAGGGGGGAGGGATCCTAAAAAAAAAAAAAAAAGAGGGAGGGTTGCGCGTCACAAGGGGGGTCTGTAAATTAAATATTGGGGAGGGGGATCAGGGGGGTCAAGGGAAAAAAGTATAATCTGGGGATAATACGATGGCAGGAAATACAGAATTAGTAATTTTAACTGTAAATGTAAATGGGATGAACGATCCCATCAAACGGAGACGGATAGCAGATTGGATCAAAAAGCAGAACCCTACAATATGTTGCCTACAGGAAACACACTTAAAGCAGGGAGATACATACAGAGTAAAGGTAAAAGGTTGGAACAGAGCCTATTATGCTTCAGGTAAAGCCAAAAAAGCAGGGGTAGCTATCCTTATCTCAGATCAAGCAAAAGCAGAAGTAGATCTCGTTAAAAAAGATAAGGAAGGAAACTATATCCTGCTGAAAGGTAGCATAAATAATGAAGAAATATCAATACTAAACATATATGCACCAAGTGGTATAGCATCTAACTTTCTAAAGGAAAAGTTAAGAGAACTGCAAGAAGAAATAGACAGTAAAACTATAATAGTGGGAGATCTCAACCTTGCACTCTCAGATTTAGACAAATCAAACCACAAAACAAACAAGAAAGAAATTAAAAAAGTAAATAGAACATTAGAAAAACTAGGTATGATAGACCTTTGGAGAAAACTGAATGGCAATAGGAAGGAATATACTTTCTTCTCAGCAGTTCATGGATCCTATACAAAAATTGACCATATATTAGGACATAAAGATCTCAAAATTAAATGTAGAAAGGCAGAAATAATAAATGCCTTCTTCTCAGATCACAATGCAATAAAAGCTACATTCAGTAAAAAGTTAGGGGTAAATAGACCAAAAAGTAATTGGAAACTGAATAATCTCATCTTAAAGAATGACTGGGTGAAAGAGCAAATTATAGAAACAATTAACAATTTCACCCAAGAAAATGACAATGATGAGACATCATATCAAAATCTTTGGGATACAGCTAAAGCAGTAATAAGGGGAAATTTTATATCTTTAGAGGCTTATTTGAAGAAAATTGAGAAAGAGAAGATTAACGAATTGGGCTTACAACTTAAAAGGCTAGAAAAAGACCAAATTATAAACCCCCAACCAAAAATTAAACTCGAAATACAAAAATTAAAAGGAGAAATCAATAAAATTGAAAGTAAAAAAACTATTGAATTAATACATAAAACCAAGAGTTGGTTTTATGAAAAAGCCAATAAAATGGATAAACCTTTGGTAAATTTGATCAAAAAAAAGAAAGAGGAAAATCAAATTGATAGTCTTACAAATGAAAAGGGGGATCTTTCCACCAATGAAGAGGAAATTAGAGAAATAATAAGGAGTTACTTTGCCCAACTTTATGCCAATAAATTTGATAACTTAAGTGAAATGGATGACTTTCTCCAAAAATATAGGCTCCCTAGATTAATAGAGGAGGAGATAAATTGCTTAAATAGTCCCATTTCAGAAAAAGAAATAGAACAAGCTATTAATCAACTCCCCAGGAAAAAATCCCCAGGGCCAGATGGATTCACATGTGAATTCTACCAAACATTTAAAGAACAATTAGCCCCAATGTTATATAAATTATTTGAAAAAATAGGGGATGAAGGAGTCCTACCAAACTCCTTTTATGACACAGACATGGTACTGATACCTAAACCTGGTAGATCGAAAACTGAGAAAGAAAATTATAGAACAATCTCCTTAATGAATATTGATGCTAAAATCTTAAATAAGATATTAGCAAAAAGACTTCAGAAAATCATCTCCAAGATAATACACTATGATCAAGTAGGATTTATTCCAGGAATGCAGGGCTGGTTTAATATTAGGAAAACTATTAATATAATTGACCATATTAATAATCAAATTAATAAGAACCATATGATCATCTCAATAGATGCAGAAAAAGCATTTGACAAAATCCAACATCCATTCCTACTAAAAACTCTTGAGAGTATAGGAATAAATGGATTATTCCTTAGAATAATCAGGAGTATATATTTAAGACCGTCAGTAAGCATAATATGCAATAGAAATAAACTGCAACCTTTCCCAGTAAGATCAGGAGTGAAACAAGGTTGCCCACTATCACCATTACTATTCAATATAGTACTAGAAACGCTAGCCTCGGCAATAAGAGCCGAGAAAGAGATTCAAGGAATTAGAGTAGGAAATGAGGAAATTAAACTATCACTTTTTGCAGATGACATGATGGTATACTTAGAGAACCCCAAAGACTCTGCTAAAAAGCTACTAGAAATAATTCAAAATTTCAGCAAAGTGGCAGGATACAAAATAAATCCACATAAATCCTCAGCATTTTTATATATCACTAACAAAATGCAACAGCAAGAGATACAAAGAGAAATTCCATTCCAAACAAATGTTGAGGGTATAAAATATTTGGGAATCTATCTACCAAAGAAAAGTCAGGAATTATATGAGAAAAATTACAAAACACTTGCCACAAAAATAAAATCAGATTTAAATAATTGGAAAGACATTCAATGCTCTTGGATAGGCCGAGCGAATATAATAAAGATGACAATACTCCCCAAACTAATCTATTTATTTAGTGCTATACCAATCAGACTCCCAAGAAACTATTTCAATGACCTAGAAAAAATAACAACAAAATTCATATGGAAGAATAAAAGGTCGAGAATCGCAAGGGAACTAATGAAAAAAAAAACTCAGAGGAAGGTGGTCTAAGTGTACCTGATCTAAAGCTATATTATATAGCAGCAGTCACCAAAACCATTTGGTATTGGCTAAGAAATAGACCAGTAGATCAGTGGAACAGATTAGATACAAAGGACAAAAAAGGGTACATCTATAGCAATCTAATCTTTGACAAACCCAAAGATTCCAACATTAGGGATAAAAATTCATTATTCGGAAAAACTGTTGGGAAAACTGGAAATTAGTATGGCAGAAATTAGATATGGATCCACACTTAACACCATATACCAAGATAAGATCAAAATGGATCCATGATTTAGGCATAAAGAGGGAGATAATAAATAGATGAGAGGAACAGAGGATAATCTACCTCTCAGACTTGTGGAGGAGAAAGGAATTTATGACCAGAGGAGAACTAGAGATCATTATTGATCACAAAATAGAAGATTTTGATTACATCAAACTAAAAAGTTTCTGTACAAATAATACTAATGCAAACAAGAGTAGAAGGGAAGTAACAAATTGGGAAAATATTTTTAAAAACAAAGGTTCTGACAAAGGCCTCATTTCCAAAATATATAGAGAACTGACCATAATTTATAAGAAACAGAACCATTCTCCAATTGATAAATGGTCAAAGGATATGAACAGACAATTCTCAGAGGAAGAAATTGAAACTATATCCACTCACATGAAAGAGTGTTCCAAATCACTACTGATCAGAGAAATGCAAATTAAGACCACTCTGAGATACCACTACACACCTGTCAGATTGGCTAAGATGACAGGAACAAATAATGATAAATGTTGGAGGGGATGTGGGGAAATTGGGACACTAATACATTGCTGGTGGAGTTGCGAAAGAATCCAGCCATTCTGGAGAGCAATTTGGAACTATGCCCAAAAAGTTATCAAACTGTGCATACCCTTTGACCCAGCAGCGCTACTACTGGGATTATATCCCGAAGAAATACTAAAGAGCGGAAAGAGACATATATGTGCCAAAATGTTTGTGGCAGCTCTTTTTGTTGTAGCTAGAAACTGGAAGATGAATGGATGTCCATCAGTTGGAGAATGGTTGGGTAAATTGTGGTATATGAAGGTTATGGAATATTATTGCTCTGTAAGAAATGACCAGCAGGAGGAATACAGAGAGGCCTGGAGAGACTTAAATCAACTGATGCTGAGTGAAATGAGTGGAACCATAAGATCACTGTACACTTCAACAACAATACTGTATGAGGATGTATTCTGATGGAAGTGGAAATCTTCAACATAAAGAAGATCCAACTCACTTCCAGTTGATCAATGATGGACAGAGGTAGCTACACCCAGAGAAGAAACACTGGGAATTGAATGTAAATTGTTAGCCCTAATATCTGTCTGCCCAGGTTGCATGTACCTTCGGATTCTAATGTTTATTGTGCAACAAGAAAATGATATTCACACACATGTATTGTACCTAGACTATATTGTAACACATGTAAAATGTATGGGATTGCCTGTCATCGGGGGGAGGGAATAGAGGGAAGGGGGATAATTTGGAAAAATGAATACAAGGGATAATATTATAAATATATATATATATAAAATAAAAAAATTTAAAAAAAATAATAAAAAAAAAGAAAATTAGACTTGAACAAGTAGAAATGAATGACTCAAGGAGAAATTAAGAAGTAGTCAAGCAAAACCAGAAAAACAAAACAAGTGAAAAGAATGTCAAGTACTTTATTGGAAAGACAACAGACCTAGAAAATAGATCCAGGAGAGACAATTTGAGAATAATCGGACTCCCTGAAAAATGTGAGGAAAAAAAGAGCCTGGACACTATTTTCCAGGAAATTATCAAAGAGAACTGCCCAGACGTTTTGGAAACAGAGGGTAAAATAGACATTGAAAAAAATTCATCTATCACCTACTGAAAGGGACCCTAAAATCAAAACGCCAATATAATGGCCAAGTTCAAGAACCATCAGATGAAGGAAAAAATATTGGAAGCTACTAGAAAAAAGCAATTCAAATATGGAGGAGCCACAATAAGGATAAACCAGGATCTAGCAGTGTCCACATTAAAAGAATAAAGGGACTGGAATATGATATTCCAGAAGGCTAAGGAACTTGGTATGCAGCCAAGAATAACTTACCCAGCAAAAATGAGCATTGTTTTCCAGGGAAGAAGATGGACATTTAACGAAACAAATGAATTCTATCTATTCTTGATGAAAAAACCAGATCTACACAAAATGTTTGATCTTCAGATACAGAACTCAAGATATTTCTAAAAAGGTAAAAAGAAATCTTGAGAACTATATTGCTGCTACAAAGATATGTAAAGAACACATGTATAATTTGTCCTAGAAACTAGAAGTAGAAAGGAAATTATATCATAAAAAAGGGTAAAGTGGTGGTACTATATCTCATAAAGAGGCAACGGTAACCTAATATATCTGAGAGAAATGAAGGAGGGAGATGAACATAGTGTGTATCAATACACATATTTGATTTATGGTGAAACTTCTTCCACTTCATTGAAAAGTGAGAGGGAAGGAGCAAGGTAAGGGGAAGGGAATACAGAAATTATGAGAAAAAAGGGTAAAATAGGAAGAGGAACTTTAAGGTGGGTGAGGGATACTAAAAAGGGAGGGTTGTGAAAAGCAAGTGATGTTCACAAGTTTAATACTGGGTAGGGGGGTAAGAAGGAAGGAAAGGAGAAAAGCATAAGCAGGGGTTAACAGAATGGTAAGCAATATAGAATTAGTCATTCTAACCATAAATGTGAATGGGGTAAACTCCTCATAAAGAGGAAGCAGTTAGCAGACTGGATTAAAAGTCAGAATCCTACTATATGTTGTTTACAGGAAACACACCTGAAACAGGGTGATACATTCAAAATAAAAGTAAAAGGGTGGAGCAGAACCTACTATGCTTCAGGTAAAGGCAAAAAAAGCAGGGGTAGCCATCCTCATCTCAGATCAAGCAAAAACAAAAATTGATCTAATTAAAAGAGATAAGGAAGGGCATTATATCCTGCTAAAGGGTAGCATAGATAACGAAGCAGTAACAATATTAAACATATACACACCAAGTGGTGCGGCATCTAAATTCTATGAAAAAAAAACAACAAAATAGACAAACCCTTAGTAAATCTGATTTAAAAAAGGAAAGAGAAAAAGCAAATTGTTAGTCTTGAAAATGAAAAGGGAGAACTCACCACTAATGAAGAGGAAATTAGAACAATAATTAGGAACTACTTTGCCCAACTTTATGCCAATAAATTCGATAACTGAAATGAAATGGAAGAATATCTTCAAAAATATAGCTTGCCCAGATTAACAGACAAAGAAGTAAATAGTCTAAATAGTCCCATTTAAGAAAAAAAAAAAATAGAACAAGATATTAACCACCTCCCTAAGAAAAAATCCCCAGGACAAGATTGATTTACATGTGAATTCTACCAAACATTTAAAGAAAAACTAACTCCAATACTATGTAAACCATTTGAAAAAATAGGGATTGATGGAGTTATACCAAATTCCTTTTATGACACAGACATGGTACTGATACCTAAACCAGGTAGGCTGAAAACAGAGAAAGAAAATTATAGACCAATCTTCCTAATGAATATTGATGCTAAAATCTTAAATAAAATATTAGCAAAAAGACTACAGAAAATCATCCCCTGGATAATATTCTATGACCAAGTGGTATTTATAGCAGGAATACAGGGTTGGTTCAATATTAGGAAAACTCTTAGCATAATCGACTATATCAATAACCAAATTAACAAAAACCATATGATCATCTCAATAGATGCAGAGAAAGCATTTGATAAAATCCAACATCCATTCCTACTAAAAACACTTGAGAGTATAGGAATAAATAATAAGGATCATATATTTGAAACTGTCAGTAAACATTATATGTAATGGCGATAAACTTACTTTCCCAGTAAGATCAGGAGTGAAACAAGGTTGCCCACTATCCCCATTACTATTCAATATTGTACTAGAAACACTAGCCTTGGCAATAAGAGCCGAGAAAGAGATTCAAGGAATTAGAGTAGGAAATGAGGAAATCAAACTATCACTCTTTGCAGATGACATGATGGTATACTTAGAGAACCCCAAAGACTCTGCTAAAAAAGCTATTAGAAATAATTCAGAATTTTAGCAAAGTTGCAGGATACAAAATAAATCCCCATAAAGACTCAGCATTTTTATACATTTCCAACACAATCCAACAGCAAGAGATACAAAGAGAAATTCCATTCAAAATAACAATCGATATTATAAAATATTTGGGAAGATATCTACCAAAGGAAAGTCAGGAATTATATGAGCAAAACTACAAAACACTTGCCACAAAAATAAAGTGAGATTTAAATATTTGGAAAGACATTAAGTGCTTTGGATAGGCCGAGCGAATATAATCAAGATGACAATACTCCCTTAACTAATCTATTTATTTAGTTCTATACCAATCAGACTCCCAAGAAACTATTTTAATGACCTAGAAAAAATAACAACAAAATTCATATAGAAGAACAAAATGTCGAGAATTTCAAGGGAAGTAACGAAAAAAAAAATCAAATGAAGGGCCTAGCTGTATCTGATCTAGAACTATATTATAAAGCAGAAGTCACCAAAACCATTTGCTATTGGCTAAATAATAGACTAGTTGATCAGTGGAATAGATTAGGTTCACAGGGCAAGATAGTGAATAAAAAAATAGCAATCTAGTGTTTGACAAATCCAAAGATCCCAACTTTTGGGATAAGAATTCATTATTTGACAAAAACTGCTAGGAAAACTGGAAATTAGTATGCCAGAAACTAGGCATGGATCCACATTTAACGCCATATACTAAGATAAGGTCAAAATGGGTCCATGATTTAGGCATAAGGAACGAGATCATATATAAATTAGAGGAACAGAGGATAGTTTACCTCTCAGACTTGTGGAGGAGGAAGGAATTTGTGACCAAAGGAGAACTAGAGACCATTATTGATCACAAAATAGAAAATTTTGATTACACCAAATTAAATAGCTTTTGTACAAACAAAACTAATGCAAACAAGATTAGAAGGGAAGTAACAAATTGGGAAAATATTTTTACAGTTAAAAGTTCTGATATACAGAGAATTGACTCTAATTTATAAGAAATCAAGCCATTCTCCAATTGATAATTGGTCAAAGTATATGAACAGACAATTTTCAAATGATGAAATTGAAACTATTTCCACTCATATAAACGTTTTCCGAATCACTATTGATCAGAGAAATGCAAATTAAGACAACTCTTAGATACCACTACACACCTGTCAGATTGTCTAAGATGACAGGAACAAATAATGATGAATGTTGGAGGGGATATGGAAAAACTGGGACACTGATGCATTGTTGGTGGAGTTGTGAAAGAATCCAACCATTCTGGAGAGCAATCTGGAATTATGCCCAAAAAGTTATCAAACTGTGCATACCCTTTGATCCAGCAGTGCTACTACTGAGCTTATATGCCAAGGAGATACTAAAGAAGGGAAAGGGACCTGTATGTGCCAAAATGTTTGTGGTAGCCCTTTTTGTGGTGGCTAGAAACTGGAAAATGAATGGTTTGGTAAATTGGAGAATGGTTTGGTAAATTATGGTATATGAATATTATGGAATATTATTGTTCTGTAAGAAATGACCAACAGAATGAATGCAGAGAGGCTTGGGGAGATTTATATCAACTGATCTGAATGAAATCAGCAGAACTAGGAGATCATTATACATTTCAACAACAATACTATATGAGGATGTATTCTGATGGAAGTTGATATCTTCAACATAGAGAAAAGCTAATCCAATTCTAAATGATCAATGATGGACAAAATCAGCTACACCCAGAAAAGGAACACTGGAAAATGAGTGTAAACTGTTAACATTTTTTGTTTTTCTCCCCAGATTATTTTTACCTTCCGAATCCAATTCTTCCTTTGCAACAACAACAAAATTCGGTTCTGCACATATATATTGTACCTAGGATATACTATAATGTATTTAATATGTATGGGAATGCCTACCATCTAGGGGAAGGGGTGAAGGGAAGGAGGGGAAAAATTTGGAACAGAAGGGAGTACAAGGGAGAATGTTGTAAAAAAAATTACTTATGCATATGTACTGTCAAAATAAATGTTATAATTATAAAATTATTTTTAAAAAATTAAAAAAAAAGAAATGTACTGGAAACAAAATGAAAAACCTACCTCATCATTGCAAAAATAATGAGACACCTGGTCTACTTGAAAGTCAAATACAACTCTGGTTTCCATTGATTGAGAAATGAAAAAGGACAGGATGTGACTTATAAAAACAACAATAATAATAGCTAATATTTATCTGTCTCTATGTGGTGGACACTGTAAAGCACTTTCCAATTATTATATCATTTGATCCTTACAACACCCTTGGGAATTGGTGCTATTATTATTCCCCATTTTAAAGATGATAAAGTTTAAAGGAAACTTAGGCAAATAGAAATGAAGTGAGTTACTAGGTGTCACATAGCCAGTAAATGTATGAGATTAAGTTTGAATTCAGGTCTTCCTGACTCTACTAGGAGGTAGTGTTATACAGAGTAAAGAATATTGTTTTTGAAATCATAGAACCTGAGTTCTGATCCTGACTCTTTTACTTTACTAGCTATGTGACCTTAGGCAAATCACTTTATCTGAGACTATTTCCTCCATTGCAAAGTGAGGAGTTTGAGCTATATAACTTCTAAAATTCCTTCCAGTTCTTAAATCATGGTGATAAAATAACCTAGAGCCTGAGGCAAGGCAACAAAATAGGCTTTCAAATGATATCAGACTCAAAAGTCTGTGACTTCAGTCTGCAAACACAAGGCTGAAAGAAGACATATCTATAAATTCCACAAAGGTGTGAAATATGTGCATAGCTCTTTCACAAATCCTGGTGTATCAGAAATAAATAAAATTCAACATATCTTTTAAAAGACTCTTTTGGATAAAATAGAAAGCGATATTACTTCATACAGCAGATTCTAAACTTAGTGAAAGGAGACTCTTCAGATATAGTATGAAAATATTTTAGAAAAGGTTTAGAAAAATCAACAGATAACAGATTCATACTGGGAAATTGGTGTGTACCTGGGAATAGCCCTAATTTTGCTCAAAAATTAAATCAATGCCTATATTTACCTGGACATCTTAGTCAGATATGAGTTTCATCATTTCTGAAGCCAGAATTCAGATTTTAGAGACTTTTAATGGTAAGTTATCTATTTGTCTTGCTTTTCCCTATCCAGGTTGAAATTGGAATTTCTAATTTCATGTGATAATAGGTCTAAATCTAAAACAAGAGTGCTTAACTTATTTTTCAATATTCAAACAAAAAACACATAGGACAAATTGGAAATAATCTCAGAGGGAAGGTACTAAGTTTAAGAAAGTCTAGGAAATATTTCTTGTAAAAGATCTGGCTTTTAGTGACACTTGAAGGAAACCAGGAAAGCTAAGAGGTAGAGGTGAGGAAAGAAAGTTCTAGGAATAGAGATCAATCAGTAAAAATGCTTGGAATCAGAAGAAGTGATAGGGAAAAATTCATTAATTTTCTTGATAACTTCAGGCTTTCAGAGCTCCTTCCATCATCTTGACACTAAGCTATTCATTTATTATAGTAGTAGGAGGAGGAGGAAGAAAAAGAAGAAGAGGATGAAGAAGAGGAGGAAGAAGAAGAGGAGAAACAGGAAGAGGAGGGGGAAGAGGAACAGCAGCAGCAATAGCAGCAGTAATTATTAATTATAGTAATAGCAATAGTACTAATAAGAAGTAGTAATAAGTCAAAGCAAATATAGCAGAAGCAATAGTATCAAGTACTTAGTAGTAGTAATAGCGATAGTTCTAATATGTGGTAGCAATAGTAGCTGCAGCAACAGTAATTAGTAGTAGTAGTAGTAAATAGTAGCCATAATAGCCACAGCAGCAATAGTAGTAAGTAGTAGCAATAGTGCTAATAATCAATAGTAGTAAGTCATAGTAATAGTAGCAGCAACAGTAGTAGCAAGTAATTAATAGTAATTGCAATAATCTTAATATGTAGTAGCAATAGTAGCTACAGCCACAGTAATTAATAATAGTAGTAAACAGTAGCCATAGTTGCACAGCAGCAATAGGAGTAAGTAGTAGCAATAGTGCTAATAATCAGTAGTAGTAAGTCAAAATAATAGTAGCAGCAACAGTAGCAGCCAGTAATTATTAGTAGTAATTGCAATTGTTCTAATAAATAGTAGTGATAGTAGCTGCAGCAATAGTAATTAATAGTGATAGTAGTAGTAACCATAGTAGCAGCAGCAGCAGCAATGTAAGTAAGTGTGGCAATAATACTAAGTAGCAGTCATAGCAAGTAGTAGCAATAGTAGCACTAGAAGTAGTTAGTAATACTGCTTAGCAATAATAATAACAATCAGTAATAGTATCTCTGATGCTCCCTAATGGGATGTGGCCTTAGGGAGATTAAAATCTCAGGAGAGATCACATTGTACTTCTTTCTTCACCAACACTCTTCTTCTCACATTACCCCTCTCTCCCATCCCTTGTTTTTAAACAAATGATATCTATTGTCATAGATTGTTTTAGACTGATAGAATTAGAAGAAAGCTTAAAGAATAGCTGGTCTAGCTGTCTCATTTTACAGATGAGGAAACTGAGGCCCAAAATGGTTTTTAAAAAATAACTTGGTCAAGATCAAAACAAGAGCTAAGATTTTTATCTAACTATAAATCTTAAGTAAGGGATTTGTTTGCTATACAACAATTTTGCCCAACTGATATTGAACTTCAAGCTCTCCCTTATGTAGTGTATTCATATTAGGACCTGTAGAAGGTAAAAAAAAATGTGATGCAAGGGAAAAGAGGCAACTAAAGAGGAAGAGATAACAATAACACATTCTGAAGCCTGAAACAGGTGTGTGGAAAGGGGAAGTAAGTCTTTGTTGCCAGGTAGCCAGTCCTAGTCCTATCCAAGTTACCTTGGTGACAGTTGCAGGTGTATAGTAATTAAATTTTTGTTTGTTTAAGGTTTTTATGTAGTTCAAATCTGTGATTTCACTGATTTAAGGAACTACAGCAGATGGAACTTTCTTGGCACCTTCTGTAATTTATACCCTTAGGAGATACCAGAGTTACTGAGAGATAAATTGAGTTGCCAGGATCACAAAGACAGTGGTTGTCAAACACTTTGTGAGCCGGACTTCAACATGAGTATTCCTGATTTTGAAGCCTATTCACTATCTATTATACCAGGCTTCATGCTGGTAGTTCCACCTTCTTTTCTTTGTATAACATTTATTCCTAAAGCATAGAATCCTGCATTTCTTCCCATTGATTATAAACTAAAGACTGATTCTACTTTCTTGTTTATGTACATTATTAGAAATGGTACATAGACAGTGGGACTTATATTCATAAAAAAAACACAAAAGCATAAGAAATGTACTTAAAATGTTAGCTTACAAATTTTTTTCAAAATAATCACAGGCACTCTACTGGTCAAAATCTATTTGCTAAAAAGAAGATGAGAAACAAAGGGGAAAACTGGAAATGCTTTTAATGCTACCCCAGGATACCCCCAGCTATGAGTTCAATAAGTGATGTTCATTTGAACAGAAGAATTCATCACAATAAATAAAATTCTAACCACATGTTGAAAAGGGCTCAAAAAAAAAACCTACATCAACAGCATCAGGAGCAGTTCCATGACCCCAAATGATAAAAGACACTTATAAAATGTTATTAGAGTATTCTACAAATCTATAAAATATAAAAATAGAATAATTGTGTCCTCCATGGAATTATAAATATATAGAAGTATGGTGCTTAGCACCTCATTAGTGAACAGTTACTCCAATCTCATAAGCTTAAGCTGGGCTACTCATACAGCAAGTAGAAAGAGCTTTCTCTATGATTTTGAGAATTTTAAATGAGGGAAAGAAAGTTTTCCTAATTTTGGCATTTGGAGGAACATGCCTCTTCAAATGAGAATATTTCAGGATCTGTACTAATGGAGGTAGAGGCAAAAAAAATGAATATACAAGACTTAGATGTTCCAAAGAGACCAACACCCAGTTTGGGATATAATGTGATGGCTCAGTCTAAGATGGTCACATCTCAAATGTGTGTAAGATATGCTTCCTTCTTTTTAGGGTTTCAGGATAGCAATTAGTGGTAAGCAAATTATTATCTATTATATTTGACTCCATATTGTTATTTTTGGGATCTCTGATAATAGTAATTAGTTGAAGATCATAAGAATATAGGAAATCTTCCTCATTAAGTTGGCTAAGAAAGAGATATGGAAAATCTTATCTATGATCCTACATGTAATAGGGCTTTTTGAATCTAGATGGACACTAAACTAAGAAGCCTGTAATTAAGGAAATAGGGATAGATTTTTTTTGACTGTTTCAAAGGTGGAAGCAAAAAAGTCAAGAAGCAATTAGAAGTACATAAGTACACAGGACAGTAGCTAATTCAAAATTGTATGGTTAATGCCAGAAAGAGGGCCTCCAGTTGTTTTCCCAGAGTGAGGTCAAAGGTAATATGGAGATGCTTATAACTTCACACTCCCCCACCTTAAAATTCTACATATAAATGTAACTCAAATTTCATTGGAGAGCAGAAATCAGCTTGTATTAAACAAGAATCCAAACAGGGAAGAAATGCTTTAATTAATATAGCTATGTCTAAATGAGTGTATCTACACACTTGTGTGATTCTGTTTGTGTGTATGTGTGTGTGTATTCTGTAGCAAACTATATCAATTCATTCACATTCCCACAAGAAATATGGCTCTCACAGTTACAAAATTCTAAGAAGCAATCATAACCCTTGTACATTTAATCAGTTAAGAAACTGACATTCAGAGAAGTTAAGTAATTAGTATAAAATTACACAGTATTAAAGGCAGTATTCACACACAAATTTCTTCTGCTCCAATTCCAACATCTCTATAACATCATTTAAGAGCTTATTCTTTAGTCATGGAATATATAACTGGCTACTTTTGTTTATTTTTTTTATATAAAACAGATTAGCTTTGAAATACATTTTTCATATGCAGCATAATTTTAAAGGACCTAATTATTTTTATGGTAATAAAAAGTATGGTTTATCTATTGCCAATATTTGGCTCAATTTCTTTTCCTAATGTCTGCCAAAAAAAAAACAAACCAAAAAGGACTTAATCTAAAATCCTAAGAGACTCCATCCAATTTAAGCTGTTTTGAAAAATATGGAAATCCATATGGATAGAAACTGACAGGTTACACCTCAGTCCAGAAATATTCACTCAGTGGGGACAATCAATTTCTGGATATTCTAAAGCAATCTGAAAATGCTTTAGGCTCATAGACAGTGACAGAGAGCATTAGGGATTTGAATGTCTGATTGCCTAGTGTTGCCATAAGGATTTAGGATGAAATAGATTGAAAAATTAGGACATGATATTTTACTGGGCTCCAATAACTATAACTATGATCACTATTAGGATTTAATTACTACAATTATTCTGATTTTCAAAAGGAATAGTTAAACTAGATGATCAGATTTTTTTTTTGCTACATTGCATTGGCTTTTGAACCTTACCTAAGAATTTGGGCCACTATATCATTGCTTTCATCTGATGGATCTATGTTATCCTGGACAAATCGCTTAGCTTCTCTTAAACTTATTCTTCTCATCTATAAAATGAGTCTCTACAATTTTTTTCAGTTCCAAATCTATGAATCTATAATAATAAAAAAAATTATGGTACTATACATACCCATGTACAGTATTTCCAGATGATTTTCTCTAACATGTACCCTCCCATTTATCAGTATACAGAAAATTGCTATTATCCCCCTAAGCTAGCGAAATAAAAATAAATAAATCTAATGTTTTTTCATTAGGCACACATACACACACACACACACACACACACACACATATATATATATATGCACTTATATGTATATATGTGTGTGCATTTCTTATGATGATATTAGACCATACTTGGGGTTCTTTAAGCAGAGATTTGATGTGCACTTGACTAGTATTTTATAGTCCAGATTATTTTTTAGATTTGAGTTGAACTAAAGGTTGTTAGATGATTCCATGATTTTGTGAAGTTACACCAGGCCATGCTACTTTCTGGAGAGGTAGATCAGAGGAATACTATAAATATAGTTTACCCAGGTTTTAAACAATACATTTGACAAAAAAATCCTCAATCATTTCTTACCAATAAGATGAAAAATTATAGAGTACATAATAGTATAGTTAGATTATAAATTGGTGATAGAACCTCAAAATAGTTTCACTATCAACTGGGAAGAAGAAATCTGGCAGAGTATCTCAGCAATTTGTCCTTGAACTTGTGAGGCTTTACTTTATTGTCAGTGTCTTGAATAAAGACATAAATATAAATATGTTATTCAATTTTTAGATGATGCAAAATGAGAAAGGATAGTTGTTATATCAGATGACCGAGTAAAGGTTACAAACTATTTCAAAGAATTATAAAAAAGGAAGCAAATATTTATTAAGCAACTATTACATGCTAGGCATTGTGTTAAGCACTTTACAAATATCTCATTTGATCCCCACAAACCTTTGAGTAGGTGATATTATTATTTCCATTTCATAGCTGAGAAAACTGACTCCAGCAAGGGTTAAATAACTTGCCAGAGTCTCACAGCTAGTGTATGTCAACTCAGATGTTTCTGGCTCCAGAAATTGAACTGTCTAAATGCTGGGGTGAGTAAGATAAGTTATAAAAGTTTGTACTTGGATTAAAATCAACTTCAAAAGTATCAGATGGAGATGACAGAGATAACACTACAATTTGCATAAAAAAGAGTGTTTGTGGAATCTAAGCTAAACCTAAGTCAAAAGACTGATGTGGTAGCAAAAATAAAACAAAATAAACCCTAATCCTATCCCAGGATGCATTAAGAGAGGCATAGCATCCAAGCCTAGGAAAGTGATGCTACCAAAAAACTCTGCTGTAGTTAGAGGGGAAAGTCTATCCAAGCATGTGAAGAAGTCCCCCAGCAAAATGGGCACATGAGAACAATTTGTTCCAATGGCAATGAAGGTAGTTGAAACAGATGCCATGAATGCTTAAAGCCTGGTCAAACATTGAAAATGCCAAAGTCATCTACTATATTCCAGGTTATCCTGATTTTTGTCTTGCCACTAGATTTTAAAGACTCAAAGACAGTGAGTCTGATAACTTTGTGCAACTCTGTTTTACTTAAATACAATTCACAGGCAAATCAAGACATTACCCATAATTCTCTTCAAAAATGAAAGAAGGATGTATCCCAAAGAGATCTTAAAGAAGGCAAAGGGACCTGTATGTGCAAGAATGTTTGTGGTAGCCCTCTTTGTAGTGGCCAGAAACTGGAGGCCCATTAATTAGAGAATGGCTAAATTAATTGGGGTATGTGAATATTATGGAATATTATTGTTCTGTAAGAAATGACCAACAGGATGATTTCAGAAAGGCCTGGAGAGGCTTACATGAACTGATGCTGAATGAAATGAGCAGGAAAAAGAGATCATTATATACTTCAACAACAGTACTATATGATGATCAATTCTGATGGATATGGCCATCTTCAACAATGAGATGAACCAAATCAATTCCAATAGAGCAGTAATGAACTGAACCAGCTACACCCAACGAAAGAACTCTGGGAGATGACTATAAACCACTACATAGGATTCCCAATCCCTCTATCTTTGTCTGACTCCATTTTTTATTTCCTTCACAGGCTAATTGTACACTATTTCAAAGTCCAATTCTTTTTGTATAGCAAAACAACTATTTGGGCATGTATACATATATTGTATTTAACTTATACTTTAACATATTTAACATGTATTGGTCAACCTGCCATGGGGGGAGAGGAGGGGAAAAATTGGAACAAAAGGTTTGGCAATTGTCATTGTTGTAAAATTATTCATGCATATATCTGGTAAATAAAAAACTATAATTAATAAAAAGAAAAAAATGAAAGAAGGACAACAATTATAGTTAGGTCACATCTGAAATGCTGAGTTCAGTTCTGAGCACCACATTATAAACTGATCATTACTAACCTGAAGAGAGTTCCAGGTAAGGCAAACAGTATAATAAGTGAGTAGTTTTAATAGAAAACCCCAAGAGAATCCATTGAAAGAAATAATCCAAAGATCTAAAAGAAAAAAAAACATTTTTATTATAGCTTTTTATTTACAAGATATGTGCCTAGGTAATTTTTCAGCATTGACAATTGCAAAACCTTTTGTTCCAACTTTTCCCCTCTTTCCCCCCACCCCTTCCCCCAGATGGCAGGTTGACCAATACATGTTAAATATGTTAAAGTATAAGTTAAATATAATATATGTATACATATCCAAACAGTTGTTCTGCTGTACAAAAAATATCAGACTTTGAAGTGGTGTACAATTAGCTTGTGAAGAAAATAAAAAATGGAGTCAGACAAAAATAGAGGTATTGGGAATTTTATGTAGTGGTTCATAGTCATCTGCCAGAGTTCTTTTGCTGGGTGTAGCAGTTCATTCATTACTGCTCTATTGGAACTGATTTGGTTCATCTCTTGTTGAAGATGGCCACATCCATCAGAATTGATCATCATATAGTATTGTTGTTGAAGTGTATAATGATCTTCTGTTCCTGCTCATTTCACTCAGCATCAGTTCATGTAAGTCTCTCCAGGTCTTTCTGAAATCATCCTGCTGGTCATTTCTTACAGAACAATAATATTCCATAATATTCCTATACCACAACTTATTTAGCCATTCCCCAATTGATGGACATCCACTCAGTTTCCAGTTTCTAGCCACTACAAAGAGGGCTGCCACAAACATTCTGGCACACACAGGTCCCTTTCCCTCCTTTAAAATCTCTTTGGGATATAAGCCCAGTAGTAACACTGCTGGATCAAAGGTTATGCACCATTTGATAACTTTTTGAGCATAGTTCCAAATCATTCTCCAGAATGGCTGAATGTATTCACAATTCACCAACAATGTATCAGTGGCCCAGTTTTCCCACATTCCCTCAAACATTCTGCATTATCTTTCCCTGTCATTCTAACAAATTTGACAGGTGTGTAGTGGTATCTCAGAGTTGTCTTAATTTGCATTTCTCTAATTAATAATGACTTAGAGCATCTTTTCATATGGCTAGAAAGAGTTTCAATTTCTTCATCTAAGAATTGTCTGTTCATATCCTTTGACCATTAATCAATTGGAGAATGGCTTGATTTCTTATAAATTAGAGTCAATTCTCTATATATTTTGAAAATGAGGCCTTTATCAGAACTTTTGACTGTAAAAAATGTTTTCCCAGTTTATTACTTCCCTTCTAATCTTTTCTGTAATAGTTTTGTTTGTACAAAAACTTTTCAATTTGATATAAACAAAATGTTCTATTTTGTGATCAATAATGATCTCTAGTTCTTCTTTTGTCATAAATTCCTATCTCTTCCACATGTCTGAGAGGTAAACTATCCTATTTTCTTCTAATTTATTTATAATCTCATTTTTTATGTCTAGGTCATGAACTCATTTTGACCTTATCTTGGAGTACCGTGTTAAGTGTGGGTCAATGCCTTGTTTCTGCCATACTAATTTCCAATTTTCTCAGCATTTTTGTCAAGTTCTTATCCCAAAAGCTGGAGTCTTTGGGTTTGTCAAGCACTAGATTATTAAAGTCATTGGCTGTTTTGTCCTTTGAACCTAACCTATTCCACTGATCAACTAGTCTATTTCTTAGCCAATACCAAATAGTTTTGGTAACTGCTGCTTTATAATATAATTTTAGATCTGGTACAGCTAGGCCACCTTCATTTGATTTTTTTCATTAATTCTCTTGAAATTCTTGACCTTTTGTTTTTCCATATGAACTTTGTTGTTATTTTTTCTTGGTCATTAAAATAGTTTTTGGGGAGTCTGATTGGTATAGTGCTAAACAAATAGATTAGTTTAGGTAGTATTGTCATCTTTATTATATTTGCTTGCCCAATCTAAGAGCATTAAATATTTTTCCAATTGGTTAGATCTGACTTTGTGTGGAAAGTGTTTTGTAGTTTTGGTCATATAGTTTTTGATTTTCCCTTGGCAGATAGATTTCTAAATATTTTATACTATCAGTAGTTACTTTAAATGGAATTTCTCTTTGTAACTCTAACTGTTGGATTTTGTTAGTGATATATAAGAATGCTGATTACTTATGTGAGTTTATTTCATATCCTGCAATTTTGCTAAAGGTGTAGATTATTTCTAATACCTTAAAAAACATTTTAAAAGAAAATTATAACTGTCTTTAAGTGCCAGAAGGACTATTATATATATAGTCTTTATAAACACTAGAAGATCCTCTCAAAGTCCCAAGTCACTCTCTAGGGCTATAAGTAATAGAAAGGCTATTAAAACTTATTTATTAAAGGAAAGTTCCCACTGACAATTCCCTATATTGATGAAATCTTAGAGGCAATGATAGATATATACATAGATATAAACCTATCTATAATTATTATATAGATTCAGAGAGATAATACAGATGTAGATAGATAGAAATGTGTAAGTTGAAAAGAAATGTCTGCATGCTATGCTTGGGACACTAAATTTGTGTCATTCTGTAGAGTCTTTAAGATCAGGATCTGTATTTTATAATTTCATAAGCAATTAAAAACAGTTGAAGGTTCTTTAGTACAAAATCAAAAGATAATTATATTTGGAAGATTTGCAATGTAAATGATTGAGGAAGAGATAGTCAAGGAGATAATAATCTAAGTGAGAATAGATAAGAATTTTAAGATCATTGTGATGATTGTTTAATTTTTTTGTGCCTATATCCACAGTACCTAGCTCAGTACCTAGACCATAGTACATATTTAAGAAATGGCTGACAAGAGTAGAGGGCAATCTTTAAGAGATTTTTCATAAAATAAACAGGAATTGAGTAGATGTATTAAATGTGGGAAGAGGAAGAATAAAAGATGAACAAAAGTTTGGGTGACTAAAGGGATCCCAATAATCATAAAAGAGAAATTTTACTCTCATCTCGACTCTCTCCAGATTCCTTTTCTGCTCTTTACTAGCTACATTGTCACCCAAAGAAAACTTCATATTAGGTTATTTTCTCCTCATTGGTGAAACTCTCCTCAAGACCTCCTTTTTGAGAAGGACCTCAGCCACACTTCTCCCCAGTCTCACATGTACTCTCCCAACTTCTCCTTTTTGACTGATAGACTCTCCCATACATTGATCTATAAATTAGAATGTAAGCTTCTTGTGAGATTTTCTTCCCTGCTTGCAATTGTCTCCCCAGTGTTTAATATAGTACCTGGCACACAATAAGTGCCTAAGAAATCATTTTTCTAGCTATGTAGAAAATTTAGAAGAAAGAGGAAAGTATAAATGGTGTGTCCAATTTTAGATTATATTAAGTTTGAGGTGCCAACAAGGTATGCTAGTGTAGATATCCATCAGGAAATTAGAAATATGGAACTGGCAATGTAGAGAGATAGATTATGTTTTAACAAACAGAAAATGATTTGTTATTGATGTGGGAATTAATACTGAGTCAGCTGTTTGTGTACCATCATACCACTGTCTCTTCAGAGCTAAGTTCAGAATTAAGTTTACAGTTTTGTTTATTTGTTTTTAAAGAGGGAAGAATAATATTAAGAAAAATGTGTAGCATAAAATTGAAATAGCCCTACATTTTAAAAAGAAGTAATTAAAAGTTAAAATGAGAAACGGACAGCAGAAATTATATTAATACAATTCTATTTATTAGTTTAGCCAAGTTCAATTGCCATAACAAGGAGACCAAAGGAGCTCAGAAAGCACCTTAGCCTGCAAGTGTCTGCCTTATTTGACAAATGGAGGGGAAAAGCAGCCAAAGGCAACAATGGGTTGGACTATAATTCATTTGCAAAATCTTAGAAAAAAATTGATGGATGATTATGAACAGTATCATCTAATAAAATACCCAAATAAATGTGGCTAAAACCAATTTAGAGGAAGATTGGCAAGATTCACAACGAAGCAAAGTCATCCCAAAGTAATTCAAGGATGACAACAGAAGGAAAATTACCAAAAGAAAAAGTAGAAAGGATTTACAAATAAATTTAAACAAATTGTGCTCTTCATATAGTATAATGAAACCACCACACTTGGATTCTGGCATCATAGTACAATTTCTGCTTATAAAGGTGATAGAAATGTAGTTTTAAAAAGAAGATAGGAAAAGCAGACAGATTGAGCCAGCTGTATTTTAAGGAGAATAATTCGGGACATAATTGTAATGGTTCTGGAGAGAAGATACCAAAAATATGATGAAAAATATCAGACCTTATTACTACCAAAAAGAAAAAAAAATCATTGAAAGAACATAAATAGTTACTGACTTATATGCTTACTGTCCCATCCATACATCCTATATTTTGATACATCTTACCACTATTGCTCTACAGTAGAGAGAAATGGAATGCAACTATCTTTGAGGTATTGCAAATGAGTATCTTATTACAAAAAAATTGTTGTTGAGTTATGTGGTAGATGTGAGCAGCCAAAAAAAAAAAATCATAGATAGAGAGTTAATGACCATAAAAAAAGGCGCAAGCTCTGGGGAAATAGTTTGGGTCAGTCTAATGTTCAAATCATTGCTATTCTCTGTACTGTGTCTCCTACTCTTGTATTGATATCTTAACTCTTGTATTGATATCCTAACTTCAATCTCTGCTCTTATGACTGGATTTTCACATTTATTTCAATACCTTGGATTTTGTTGAAACTCCAAGGAAATCCTACTGTCAAGTTTGATTGACCTTTTACTTCAAGCTTCTATAGATCCAATTCAGACTCCATCTTTCCCCAGGATGGAATTGATCTTCTGTTTTAATACCCATCATAGGTCAGCAGAATACACTGATCATTTCCTGAGGTTCCATATAATAATTGATTGGAATTAAGACTGAAGTCTCTGGCAGTGAAAAAGAAGCTAAGTACATTAAATGATGATTACAGCCAAGACATCATGTCATTAACATGTTCTTCAATCCACTTTTTCCCAACACCTGAGTCACAACATCTAGATGCCTTATGGAAGGACATCTGGTGTTTCTTTATTCAACTTTGCCAACTCTTGATCGGTGGGGGGTGGGGTGGATAAATATAAGAGGGAAGATTACTGGTTTGGGTGAACATGTATGTTTGTGGGTATGCATGTAAATGTGTGAAATACTCTTGGTGTGTGAGTTATAAGTGGATGGGTGCCAAGATGAGCAAAGAAAGAGCACTTTGAAGTTGTGGTCCAGCATATCAGGAGTGTATATGAATTATAGAAAGTGAAGAGCCACAACCTACGAGAAAGAGCAGTAGACTTAAAATCAAGATACATTGGACTAGAATTCTACCTCTGACATTTAATGATTCTATGACTCTAACTTGGTCACAACTTCAATGAGTTTCAATTTCCTTATCAGTAAATTAGGATAATAATACGTATGATATATACCTTGCAGGGTTATTTGAAGAATCAAATGAGATAATATGTAGGGTGCTCCAAAAGTCTTCATACAGTTTTAGCTATTAAAGCTTAAAATTACACAAAAACTATTGGGATAGTGTGTATTTATAGGTATAGTTAGGTATGAATATGTACATGTGTATGTAAGTTTATATGTATATATATAAACATTATACATAGAGTAAATATGTTTGCACATTATTCTATTTGAATGTTCATATGTGTCTCTCTCTCTCTATATATATATATGTATATGTATGTATGTAACATTTATATATAAGACCATAGGTTTATGAAAGTATAAAGAGCTTTGACAAACCCAAAGTATTGAATATAGTATTAAAAGGGATTGGAAAATACTTTCTTAATGAACTAAGTGCCAGCCACAAATTATCAGGATGTACTGTATATAAGTGCTATCTAGGCTTTTCTATTTAGTATATGTTTATGATGAGCCAAATGTAATAATACCAGTCAGGGCCAATCCTAGGCAACTCTAAAGTAGACAGTGTTTTTGTGGCACTTTTCCCACCTCCTTCCTGAGGCCCTTATATTTCCCACTTCTCCACTCCTCCTTCCGAGTCTCCAGTCATTTGTTCTGTGAAAAGGAGAATTTCAGCACTGTGATAGATGAGGAGAGAGATAATTTTGGTCAGGAAGTCTTGTCTAGCACCCCCTCAAATCATACCATGCAGATAACTGCCTACTTATAAGGACAGTCCTGATGCCAGTGACCAAATGTATTCAAGTCAGCTGTATCCTCTGTCAGCACTAGAAAACTCCAGATAACCTTTGCTCTAGGATCCATTAACTTTCTCCTCCAATCTCCCAGATGAATTCAAAAAGTAACAGATTATTCTGAGTCCCAATTTGGATTCTGTGCATCAAATTTCCATTAAAAGAAATTAGCTTAATTGTGAGTCCTCTAATGTTCTTGGTTGCATGGTTTTAATTATTCATATTAAGTAAAGGGTTGAGTAGAGAAAATAGGGAATTCTCATTCTGGGTAAGAAGATATATGTTTTATTTTGGGATCTGGCTTGAACAACAAGAAGTAGACAGGAGATAATCTAAGACAGTAAAACAAATACAAAGCCATAGATTTAAAAAACAAAACCTAATTTCAGCCAATAGTTTTAGGCTTTCTCCTTACCAAACATTTGGCACCTAATAGACTGTATGGGGCAGAGTAGAAGACTTAGAATCAGGGAAATTTGAGTTCAAATCCAACCTCAGATTAAATGTATGATGTTGGGCAAGTCACTTAAACTCTCTCAGTAATGCTTTTCTCCTTTGTAAAATAGGGATAATAATAGCACAGGGTTGTTGTGAGGTTTAGATGAGGAACATATGTAAAGTGCTATAAATGTTAGCTAGAATGGTGATGTCAATGATGATAATGTGCTAACAGGAAAGAAACTTTACATGTTTTAGTTTCTATTTTTTTCATATTTCTACCTCATTTGGTAAAAAAGAAACTAACTGACAGAGAATGGTCAAAAGCTGGAATATGTCAAGACTCAAACAAAGGAAAATCAATTTAGGCTCAGACAAATTCCTCATAACATTAATTTGAATTATGTATTACCAGAAAAATACTTATGAAACTAGGTTTTCTTTAACATCTCTAATTCTAGAGGGCTACTATAAAAACTGAACCACAACTTAACGATTCAAATGGAGTCATACTTCGACTATACTGGTAGTCATCAAAAGCTGAAGTTTTCAGGAATGAATATGATCAACTTGGAAATTGTAGTCTTTGGCAAAATTCTTACTACTGGTTAAATATGAGTTCTTATGTTAAAAAGCCATTTGATTACTGAAGATTTTTTTAAGAATCTAGAGAAGGTAGAGAAGACTGGGGGATTTTTGTGATCTGAAATCCAAATTGAAAAAGGAAAAATATGTAAACTCAAACAAAACCTCTATTGAAAATAAGTAAATATTCTTCCCAGGTTATTTTTACCTTCTGAATCCAATTCTTCCTGTACAACAAGAAATTCAGTTCTGCACACATATATTGTATCTAAGATATAGTATAACATATTTAATATGTATAAGACTGCCTGCCATCTAGGGGAGAGGGTGGAGGGAAGGAAGTGAAAAATTGGAACAGAAGTGAGTGCAAGGGATAAAGAACCATGCATATGTACTGTCAATAAAAAGTTATAATTATAAAATAAAAAAGAAAATAAGTAAATAATAAGAAAGCAACTGTCTAAGAAGAAAACACCACCGATGAAATACAACAGGTCAACAAAAAACATTGATGATCATTCACTCCTCTCCAGGGCCATTAAGGATGATGAAATTACCCAGATGAAAGATGAGGTGAACTGCCTGTAGGCATTCAAGATGAGGTGGTGCGCGAATTACTAACTGAATTTGATTACCATAAAAAGTAAACATTTCAAGGTATTTCACAATCCAGTTGCCACCACTCTACCAGTCTGATACCTGTTATGGGGTTCAGACCAAATCAAAACCAGGAAATCTCAGAAAAAGAGAAGCCAAAGGAAATGGGATTAGCCTATGGCCAGCCACAATAGGAAGTGATTTTTAAAAGAATGCAATGGCCTCTAGAGTTCCCCATTTAGAAAAGTTGGATGACCTTCTCATCTAGAATTGCTGGAAAACCAGCAAGGTTTATCCTTCCTTAATCAAGACTGGAAATAAACATAGTCCTTTTGTTCTTGGAGTCAGTTGCCTTTTGGAAATAACCAATCACAAGACATCCCTTCTGAATGATACTCATGAATTCACTATCTCTACCTTTTTACATTTTTTCCATAGGACTGATCAGTTGCAATCAAAAATTCATTGCTTTCCCTAATATCCTAGAGAGATACCTACCAAAGCTTATCTTAAAAGTATTCCTGTCTCATGTATAAAAGAGCCCTCTCAACCTCTTTTATTTTTCTTTGTAGGTAAAGCAATATTATCATTGGGACAAATGATTTACACAGATTAATAACTTTGGGGGAACAATGCCATATTGCTTTCTAGAATGGTTGGACCATTTCACAGCTCCACAAGTGGTTAAGCATGAAATTTTAGGGATGTAAAAGAAACAGAAAGTAAAATCCATTAAACTTACCTTATACTAAACATGTGTAAGGGGAGGGCATTAATGGAAAACTAACCACAAAAACAACATGAAAGCAAAATCAGTGAAAATCAAGATAGCTGGCCAAACAATGAATAAATAAAAGACTTGTTTAAATGCTTATGTACCAGGCTCTGGTCTAAATAGAAAGAAAATGAAAGCCTCTCCTCTATAGTAATTCATATTTGAATTTGGAGTGACAATAAATAAAAGAAAATTGAATTGCAAAGCAAACAAAAAGACATCAAAGCCCTAGGATTTCAGGGATGGGACAAATAGCAAGGCTCAAAAGTTCTTAGACTATTTTAAATGAGGTTATAGGACAGAGAGGTAGAATAAATAATAAAACCTGGATAATGTTAGGAGAGAGCAGTAGAGCTGATGGAAAGGTCTGATGGTCCTCCATCTTGTTACAAGAAATAGAGTTATTGATTGATTTCTCATCAAAGTCCTATGACCACTGAAACAGTCCAAGCAAAGGAGCTATGCAAGGTGGGGAGGGAGATGCCACCATTTTTGAAAGTCCAGAATGAACTAAGACAAAAATATACATATGTGATCTAATATAAGATTATGAAGACTAGAATTTGAATTCACATTGGGCACACACAAAGCTAAGCAAATTACCATGAAAAGCAATTGTAACATCCATAACTTATGTTTGAGTGGAGGGGCAAAGAGGAAATGTTTTGTCATTATCATAGAAAAGAAGAAGAATGTATGTTGGCATAATAAACAGAGGGTCCTGGATTCAAAAACAGGAAGTTGAATTTAAGTATATATTTGAGTAGCAAGTCCATTCATTCATCATAAATTTAGCAAAAGCTGGATATGTTTACTAAAGGACTATATAAATCAAGGTTTCCTCTACATTTGTACTTTTCTGATATTTTAATTACTCTTTGATCTCCATGGAAATGGGTAACCTCCTCAATGTTCTAGGTTACAACCCCACTGTATTTTCTCATTCTATATAACTCAATCATGTTCAACTATTAATCCTCCATTGGAAAGGGGTTGCTGACCCAACATGTTAGAGGCCCTGCTGTAGATCTCATATTGTCAAGTATATACTTGGACATTAATAGACTGCCCAGCTCTTATTTGCCATTGTAAGTTCCATATTTTCATTTTGTTTATCTAATATTTTCATTTTGTTAATCTTCCTATTAAGCTCATCTAATATTGGAAGTATATTAAAGTGTCCTGTCACTATTATGCTATTCTCTGTATTTTCTTAAAACCAAGATAAGGTTTCCTTTATAAAATTGAATGCTAAGGCATTTGGAGTATATAAGTTTGTCACTGGTATTGTTTCTTGTCTATGGTACCTTTATATATAGTACCTAATATAGTTTTTTTTTTCTTTAACTCTCCTTTTCCCTCAACTTTTTAATGTTTGTTTTTGCTCTTATAAGATAATTACAACAAAATATCTTCTTGAAACAATCTTTCATTAGTGATTTCAGGGAATTTTTGATACAACTGGATAAAAGGCTCAGTGATATGAACTATTCTCATGTGGGTAATCATATATTAGCATAATTTTTAGAATTAGAAAAATGTGATAAATTCAGTAATATTAAATATATATGTATGTATATACATAATACACATATATCATATGTTCATATACATATAAATATTCATATATATGTGTGTGTGTGTGTGTGTGTGTGTGTGTGTGTGTGTGTGTGTGTGTAGTGTATACACACATTTCCCTTATTCATCATTCCTGCATTCTTTCAGACACTTATCACACTAAATTTCTCAAATTTTCTTAATTATATTCTTAGGCTAGGTGATCCAGTGACTAAAGACAAGCCTGAAATCAGGAAGACGTGAGTTCAAATCTAGCCTTAGACTGTGACTATATAATCCTGGGAACTTAACTCTACCTCAGTTTCCACATCTATACAGTGATCTAGAAAAGTAAATGGTAAACCACTCTAGTATCCTTACCAATAAAATACCAAATGAGGTCAAACATGACTGGAAAACAATTGAACAACAAAAATTGTAATCTTACTCATATGTTAGGTATTTGTATGTTTGTCCTATGTGGATCTCATTCCACTTTGCATCACCTATAGCACCTAATACACACAGGGACTCAGCTGAGAATAGGCTTAAATCTGGGAACCTATGAACTTTTTCCTTTGCTCCCACATTCCTCATTCTTCCCCAGATATAAGCCTACTTACCATGTCAAAGTTAATGAAATCTCTTTTCTGCCATTTATTGCTTAAGTAACATTGGACAGGATGTTTTATCTCTGGATCCCAGTTTCTTCATTTGTAAAAATAAAGGGGTTGAACAAGATGATCTTCAAGTCACTAACAGCTCTAACTGTAATCATCTATAATTTATATAATAGAGAATGCTAAATGATTTTTAATTCAATTGTTACTACATGTAATCTGTCACTATGTAATGTAATGAATCAATCAACATGCATTTATAAAGAACCTGCTAGTTGATATTAGACACTAAGGATAGAGAAACAAAAAATGAAATACAATCATGGTATTTACATTCTATTCAAATTCAAATTTTAGCAACAAGATATCTTTCCAAAACATAAAATAAAGCCAATTATTTATACTTTGCAAAGGGATTCGGAATTTGAAAGATATAAAAATGACTTGGATATTGGATATATTGAATAAATAATATTTTTAAACTGAAATAAATTTTCTTTTATTAGTTTAAAGAATAGGAATCATGATCATTGGCAAAATATGACTTCTATGCAATATATTATTTAGTTGAGGACTAAATATTTAGAACATTAAATTCAGTCAGTAATAAAAATATTGGATTTGACACCAGAATTGTATAATATTCCCCAAAAGTGGTCATTCTTCATCAGTATAGCAAAATTGAAATTCAACCTGAAAAGTCAAGTTGAAAAATCATGTATCCTCTAGTAGAATATTTTTCCAGCTAGAGTTAGTTTCATAAAGCCTTCTCCACTGGTGATTCATGTAGGAACAAGTTATTCCAATAGAAGGAAGTTAGGAAACTTTGCCATAAATTATAAATTTCTAGGCAAAGAATAAAAACTCAAGGTCTAGGGGGTACAGGTGATATTTTTTAATAAATGCTGTCAATTGAAATTAAGGGCTTCAGAAGAGAAAGGCAGATTTGAGAATTTTACAAGTGGTTTAGAAAATGGTAGCAGAAAATTAGAATTTAATTATTGGATTAGGGTTTAATATATGAAAATGACAGGAGCTTGATCAGGGATGGGGTGCATTTTTACCAAAGATGGTAAAAATATATATGTACAAATGTACAAATCTGACTATTTTAAACCAAAACTTGAGGTAAAGAAGGAAAAGTGTCCTGCTATAGATACCAAATCAGTTATCTTAGAAATAGCAAATGATATAAAGAGAATAGAATAACAGTATAAAAAAAAAATTAAAGAGCAGTAACAAAGCTAATGACCTCAAGTGTTTGTATGCAAATATCTAGAATACTGTATAGATAACAAAGTCAATTGTAGACTTTGCCCTAGAGATCTTAATGTGAGTTTAATTCAGTTTCACAGATTTCAGTGGAGCTTAGTGGAATGTAGTTGTTCCACTATTTTTGACATCCCCATATGTTCCTGCTTCCTTTTAGCTTGTATCAACATATCATAGTTACCATCACAGAAGTAGATTACCAGAATAAAGGGTCTTAAATACAAGAAGAGTAAATAGATACAAGAGATCTAAAGGAAGACCCCTATCATATCAAGTGGATTTGCAATAGAAAGAGGGCATGTGCAAGGGCTTTATTTGATGAAAATAATTCAATTGTTACTTACCTACAGATTCAGAGGAATTACTCATCAATGAAATTCCCAGATACATGAAATATTAAGTATGATACTACTCAAATGCATTTCCTCCATTCTATGTTGGCACCATAATGTATGGCTTTGTTGTCTTTTCAGTAAGGTATAGCTTTATGCCATCGTAGGTGAATAAAACATAAGGGTAAAGTAGAAATAGAAAAAAAAAATCCACTAATCATCACCTCAAAGAGCTCCTTTATGGAAAATACACAGGAATATTATTGCCAAATTTTGAAACCCCCAGATGAAAGAGAAAATTTTGTAAGAAAAGAAAAAAGCAATTCAAATACACTGAAGCTATAATTAGCCTTGTACAAGACATATTAACAGCTCCAATAAACGACTACAGGTATTAGAATCATCTTTACTTACAATTGAAAAAACTAAGCCTGCAGCCAAAATATTATATCCAGCAAAATTACGTAAAATTTTGAATGAGAAAAAAATAGGCATTTAATGAACTTGCAGATTTTTGGAACTGTCTATAAACCAAAGCCAACTTAACAGAAAATTTAACATATAAGAGTCAGTATGAAAGATCAATTTCAAGGAACCTAACATAGACAAGCTGTTTAAACATGGACAAATTGTTTATTGTTTTTACATGGGAAAATGTATACTATATGTTCAAGATTCACTTCAACAATAGGATAGTACAAAAGAAAAATGAGCAGAGCTAAGTTAAAATTTGTAATAAGTTTATACATATGAAATGCAGAGGAAAAATATACATGAAAGTATTAGAGGGGAGAGAAGGGCTCATAGTTCTGAAAATCTACTCATATCAGGAATGGGTTCAATAGGCAACACTACAGATATACCATAACGAATATAGCACCCTCCAAAATCTATAAAGAAATGAGTGGGGGCAGCTAGGTGGCACAGTGGATAGAGCACCAGCCCTGAATTCAGGAGGATCTGAGTTCAAATTTGATCTCAGACACTTAACACTTCCTAGCTGTGTGACCCTGGACAAGTCACTTAATATCAGCCTCAAAAAAAAAAAAAAAAAAAGAAAGACAGAAAGAAAGAAAAAAAAAAAAGAAATAAGGGGTGGCGGGATGGGAGAATGGAGAATAAAGAGTGAGGGAAGAAAACAAGGGAGGGATCCTTGGGTGGGGGGAAGTTAAGTAACAAGGCAAGTTATGGAGCAGAATTTAATTAAAAAGGCAGCAGAGATAGGAAAAAGATGTGTGTGTGTTTAAGGTGTGTATGGGTATAAGTATGCATATGTTGTATATATCTACATATATGTAGACATAAATATATCTTTTCTTAACTAATTTGCTTGAAATTAGTAATGAGGAGGATGAAAGTGGAAAAAAAAAAGAATACAATAATTAAAATGCACAGCAGAGAACCAAAGAGCAATCTACAAGGAAGTAAAGAAAAATGTACATTCATGAATATAATTTCTTCTACTAATATATATATATATATATATAGATAGATATATATAAACAATATATATATATGTAAAATACTTTGTAGATCTGGTAATTTGTTGTTATATATTTTGAATCCTCCCTGATGTTCTGCAGGATATATGACAATGTTCTCTTTTGTTTTGCTTCTTTTTTGTATTTCTTTTCTCTTTTTCTTTTTTTCTTACTGTTTTTTCAAATAAAATAAACGTTTTAAAAATTTTAATCACCACACAAACACACACAGTTTTGAATTTTGGATAGATAGCAAAAGGAAGAAGAAATAAAAAATAAGGAAAAATAGGACTACAATTTCATTTATTGTTTTAATGATCTTGCCACCAAATGGCATAAAAAGTCATTGATCCAATGCTGTTCAGCTAGGCATAATGTACAGGCTAGCTCTCTGGGTCTCAGGATGGGCCTTGGTCTTTAGGTGGAGAAGTGATGAAGGCAGGAAGGCCACCACGAGGCTGGCCAAAGATGGAGCCCAGTATCTTCTCTATGTCTGTATCTGGGACTCTTCTGTGTCTGTGGCTGAGAGGCTCCTTCTCAGTCCTTCCAGCCCTTAAATACTTCACTATGATTACATCACTACAGCAACTGAGCATGTGCAACCATTACATCACACTATCACATTAAATTTGTGTTTAGAGAACCATTATCTCACACTGAGTAAGTACTTAACTATAAGGGTTCTGGAGAATGCTAAGTAGTTTGGAGCCAGATTTTAAAGAATTTAAATCCCCAAAAGAGGAGTTTATATTTTATACTAAAGGTAATGGGAAAGCTTTGACACTTCTTGAGCTGCAGAATGACAACCTTTAGGAACATCTATTTGTCAGTATGTGAAAAAATGACAGTGAGATGAAAAATTGGAAAGAGGGAAATCAACTCAGAAGCTATTGTAGAATCTGAACTAGGTATGTATGTGAAGAACTGGACAAGATGAAAGATATTAAGGAGGCAGTACCGACAAGACTTGTCAATTCATTGAATATAAGAGATAAGAAAGGGACAAGTTTCTTCTTTTCTACAAACCAGTTAATTAGAAAGGGATAAGTTTCTTCTATTCTACAAACCTGGTTAATTAGAAAAATGTTGGCACCTTCAACAGAATTAGGGAAACTAAGGAGAAGAATGTCTAGTTTAATGCAAAAGATGTTTACAATTAGTTTGACTTACATCCCATACATCACATTCTACCTCCTGCTTCTCAGCTTTTGCATAGGCCTCATTCTAGATATGCCTCCTATCTGGAATGTTCTCCTTCCTCATTACCACCTCTTGAGATCCCTAGATCCCTTTAAGGCTCATTTCATAAGTCCCCAGTCACTGCTGCCTTCACTGCAGAAGTAATTCTCTGCAGTTAGAACAACACTTCTCAGAGGAGCAAATGACTACCAATAGAAAGAAGAGTACAAGCTCTGGACTGGCTTGCTAGAAGATATGGACCTCAAGGTAGCTAGCTCTCTCATTAGTGAAAGGTGAATTGAGAATGAAATATGTCTATTCAACAATATTGCTAGATGTTTCACATTTTCATGCTGTAAGTATGCTAGGAAAGCAAAAGGAATATAGGCTGCTATATTATGTTTTAAATGTCTATTGAAGAGTGCTTATGAGTCTTGTTTTAAGCCTTTCTTCTCTGTAGAGGACAGAAATCTCTATCCCATGCATGATGTATATTTTACATGGAATATTTTTTACTGCCTTTTGCAGAGATCCCAAAGATAGGAAAAAACCTAAACTTTAGAATTTTTTCCTGTAATTCTAGAGTGGGGATATAAAAAAAAAAACAGATCATGAGAAAGAGTTTGATCCTTTCTTTAGAGGCCAAGCTCCCCCTCAGGACTGAACCAAGTATCATCTTTATATATATTATCTATATTTACTTTATCTGTAAATTATTGTGTCTTCTAGTGGAATTCATTGAGGATATATATTTGTATCCCCAACAAAGTATCTGTGCAGAATTGACATTTAATAAAATATTCATCAAGTGATTCTTCAACTTTTAGGCTGATGCACATATATTTAGCTCCTTTTAAAGTTTTAGAATGTATTATCAAAGGGATAGCTTCTGAGCATTTATAAAAAAAAAAATAGGGGAGAATTCTGGGAAGACAGGAATAAGACAGGAAACACTGAGCTTTTCAAAATTCTCCCACAAACAAGATAAATTAAATATCACCTCAACATGAATTTTGAGTGGCAGAATTAATTAAAAGTCAGGACAAAGCAGTTTGTCATTCTAAGACAGATTGCAGGGAGCTCAAAAAGATTTGATCTCCAAGAGTAGAGATTTGGCCCCATTGAAGAACAAGCATCTCCAGGCAGTTCTTGCTGAATCAAAAAATCTCTGGGGGCAGCTGGGTGAGAGAGGTAGCCTAATCTTTAGGAATGTTCATCTTAGGTCAATGAGGGAGTCAGAGAGCTGAGGGTAGAAAGGAGCAACTGAGGTTGAGACTCCAGACAAAGCTCAGAAAACAACACTAAAAACAAACAAACAAACAAACCAAAAAACCCAGAAGTATGAAGCATCATCCTCCAGGACTAGGTCCTGACTACAATAATAAGCTACTAAAAAATAAAAATAAAAGAATAAGCAAAGGCGAAAGAATTTGTTCATAGATACTATGGGGACAGTGAAGATCTGGGTTCATTCTCAGATAAAATTAGAGTTTAAAAAGTCTATCATTCTTCAAAGAAAATGGTCACAAGATAAAAAGAGTTCATAGAAGAGCTTAAAAAGGCTTAAAAACCAAATAAGAAAAGTTAGGAAAAGTTAGAGAAAACAAAAAGAGCAATACAAGAAAATTATAAAAAGAAATTCAGCCAACTGGAAAAAATCCAAAAACTTAAAGAAGAAAAATGACTCTTAAAAAATTAATGTTTGGCAAGTAGAAGTTAATGACATTATAAAATAAATAAATAAATAAATAAAAAGAATAAAAAATAGAGAATGTGAAAGATGTAATTAGAAAATGGAACAAGATAATATAAAAATTGTTGGGGTACAATGTTATCATTATATGGATAGTTTGAATGGTTATAGATAGATAGAAGGCCTGGTTTGGGCTTGCATTGAGTATGATGAGATGATTCTAAAAAGTAAAATTGGGTAAGGAAAGATGAAATGAAGCAATTGTTTCATACAAATGATAACCAGTAAATAAATAATCATCAGAACCAATTTAGGAGGGTCTAAAAGTCTTCTAAAAATCAGGGGTAGCAGTCATCATCCCAGATAAAATTAAGGCTAAAATAGATTTAATTAAAAGAGATTGAAAAACTACATTATGGTAAAATGTACCATAAAAAAATGAAGCAATATCAATACAAAAGCTATATGCACCAAATCTTATAGCAACTAATTTTTAAAGGAAAAGTTAAATTAATTACAGAAAAAAAGAAATAGCAATCCTATAATAATGGGGATTTTTAACCTTCCCCTCTTAGAATTAGATAAATCTAACAGGGGCAGGAGATTAAGGAGGTGAATAAAATCTTAAATAACCTAGATACATGAAGAACATTCAATGAGAATAGAAATGAATATGCCTTTTTTTTTTACAGGGGTTACATAATTCCTTTATAAAATTAATTATATAGTAGGGCATAAAAACTATAATTAAATGCAGAAACATTGAATGCATCCTTCTCAGATCACAAAGCAATAAAAGTGATAATCGATTAAGGATTATGGAAACACAAACAAGGAATTAATGAGAATAAATAACCTAATATTAAAGAATTAGGTTCTTAAAGAACAAATCTTAAGAAACAATCAATAATTTATTTAAAGATAAAGAGTTTAATGAGACAACATATCAAAATATAAGAGATGTCACAAAAGTAGTAATCAGAGAAAATTTTATATTGCTAAATGCTTATATCAATAAATTGAAGCAAATCAATGAATTGCATGTATAATCAAAAAAACTAAAAAAGAGCAAATTTTAAATCCCCAATTAAATTTCAAATCTTAAAAATGAAAGGTGAGATTAATAAAAAATAAAATAAGAAAATCATTTAATTAATAAGACTAGGAATTGCTTTTATTAAAAAAAAAAACACTGTTTAATATAATTTTTAAAAGAGAAGAAAACAATATCACCAGTATTAAAAAAGGAAAAGGTTGAATATAACACTAATGAAGGTGAAATCAAAACATTTATAAGAAGTTATTTTGCCCAATTATATGAAATAATTTTAATAGTTTTAGTGAAATGGAAGAATATTTGCAAAAATATAAATTTCTTAGGTCAACAGAAGAGGAGATAAAATATCTAAACAACTCTATTTTAGAAAAAAAAAAAAGTTGAATAGCTCATAAATGAGTTTCCTAAGGGAGGATAAAACATCATGGTATATTTACATATGAATTCTATCAAATATTTGAGGATGAACTAATTCCAATGTTTTATGATAATAGGGAAAGGAGTCCTACAAAACTCTTTTTATGAAATAAATATGTTACTGATGCCTAAGCCAGAAAGAGCAAAAACAGAGAAAGAAAATTATAGAACAATTTCATTAATGAATATGAATGCAAAAATACTAAATAAAATACTAATTTAAAGACTACAACAATATATGACCAAGGGAGACTTATACCAGGAATGCAGGGATAGTTTGATATAAAGAAAACTATTAACATAATCTATTGCATTAACAAAAGTAACAAAAATCTTATGATTACATCAACAAATGCCCAAAAAGTTTTTAATAAAATACAATAGTCATTTCTATTAAAAGCATTTGAAAATATAGGTATAAAAGAATTTTCTTTAAAATTATCAGAAACATCTATCTAAAACATTAAGCATTTCTTGTAATGGGATAATCCAGAAGTTTTCCCCAATAAAATCAGCAATGAAACAAGGATGCTGATTGTTACCAGTAATATTCAATATTGCATTTACCTCTTGGACTTGTGGAGGAGGAAGGAGTTTGTGTCCAAGGGAGAACTAGAGACCGTTATTGATCACAAAATAGAAAATTTTGATTACACCAAATTAAAAAGTTTCTGCACAAACAAAACTAATGCAAACAAGATTAGAAGGGAAGTAACAAATTGAGAAAACATTTTTACAGTTAAAGGTTCTGATAAAGGCCTCATCTCCAAAATATACAGAGAATTGACTTTAATTTATAAGAAATCAAGCCATTCTCCAATTGATAAATGGTCAAAAGGATATGAACAGACAATTTTCAGATGATGAAATTAAAACTATTTTCACTCATATGAAAGAGTGTTCCAAATTACTACTGATCAGAGAAATGCAAATTAAGACAACTCTGAGATATCATTACATACCTGTCAAATTGGCTAAGATGACAGGAACAAATAACGATGAATGTTAGAGGGGCTGTGGGAAAACTGGGACATTGATGCATTGTTGGTGGAGTTGTGAAAGAATCCGACCATTCTGGAATTATATCCAAAAAGTTATCAAAATGTGCATACCCTTTGACCCAGCAGTGCTACTACTGGCCTTATATCCCAAGGAAATACTAAAAAAAGGGAAAGGGACCTGTATGTGCCAAAATGTTTGTGGCAGCCCTTTTTGTGGTAGTGGATAGAAACTGGAAAATGAATGGATGTGCATCAATTGGAGAATGGTTGGGTAAATTATGGTATATGAATGTTATGGAATATTATTGTTTTGTAAGAAATGACCAACAGGAGGAATACAGAGAGGCTTGGAGAGACTTAAATCAACTGATGCTGAGTGAAATGAGCAGAACTAGGGGATCATTATACACTTCAACAATGATACTGTATGAGGATGTATTCTGATGGAAGTGGCTATCTTCAACATAGAGAAGAGCTAATCCAATTCCGAATGATCAATGATGGACAGAATCAGCTACATCCAGAAAAGGAACACTGGGAAATGAGTGTAAACTGTGAGCATTGTTTTTGTTTTGTTTTGTTTTGTTTTTCTTCCAAGATTATTTTTACCTTCTGAATACAATCCTTCCTTTGCAACAACAATAACAACAACAAAATTCAATTCTGCACATATATATTGTACCTAGGATATACTATAAGATATTTTATATGTATGTGAATGCCTGCCACCTAGGGGAGGGGGTGGAGGGAAGGAGGGGAAAATTTTGGAACAGAAGGGAATACAAGGGATAATGTTCTAAAAAAAAATTACCTATACATATGTACTGTCAAAGAAAATGTTATCATTATAAAAATTATTTAAAAAATAAAGGCAAGATTAAGGAATAAAAAAACAATATTGCATTTTTAAAATGTTAGCAATAAAAAGAAGAAAACCAAAAGAAATTGAAGGAATCAGGATGGGAAGTAAGATAATAAAACTATCCCTTTTGCAGATGATATGATATACCTCAAAAATCCTTAAGATTCAACCAAAAAGTAGGAGGAAACAATAATTTTAGCAAAGTAACAGGATTTAAAATAAACCCACATAAATCATCAGCATTTTTAATATATAACCAACAAAACCCTGCAATAAGAGATAGTAAGAGATACCTCCTTTTAAAATAACTATAGACTAAGATACCTGGAAGTATACTTACCAAAACAAATGTAAGAACTATTTGAATATAAATATAAAAACGTTTTTATACAAAGAAAGTAAGATTTAAATTATTGGAGAAACAGTCATTGTTTATAGGTAGGCAGAGCTAGAATAATAAAATGACTGTTTCATCTAAACTAATTGATACATTCAATGCCATCTCAAGTAAATTACCAAAAAAATATATAATTTAGAAGAATAATGCAAATACAGAATCCAATAAAAAATAAGTGAAGACATATACTATTTTTACAGTTACTTTGTACTGTGCACATTTCTGGATACCACGTTTAGGAAAAGAGATTCAAAAATTGGAGTGCATTTATAGAAGGATGATCAGAGTGGCAAGACAAAGAAAGCCATATTATGAGAATTGGTTGAAGGAAATGAGGTGTTCAATCTGAGAAAGAGATGATTAGAGGTAGGGAAGGGCAAAAGGAGGTTTGATAATTGTCTTTAAGAATATGAAGGACTACCACATGAAAGGAGATTAGATTTGCTTGATCCATGAGTGAGAACTAAGGAAAATAGATAAAACTTGCAGAGGAAGATTCAGCCTAATATAAGGAAAAAACTGCATAACAATCTAAAAAAAGAATAAGATACTTTTGAACACTGGGTTTTCTCTCATTAGAGGTCTTCAAGCAAAAGCTGATGACCACTTGTAAGGCACGTTGTAGAGTCTATATATGTATTAGACTAGACAGCCTCTGTGGGAGTCCTACCAATTCTGAAATTCTATGATTCTATGATTTTGCTATTCCTCTTCTTTTTCACTGAATTTCTAAAGAACTGCCTGTTAAGAAAAGGTGAATGAATTCCTTTTATCTCCTGTTCAGCAATTTTTGAAATAGGTCAAGTGAAAACCTGTACTTTCTCACTAAATCTCAGAAAATCAAATGTTACCAAAATAACTTTCAAAGTGATATTCATTATGTTATAGGCAATTTTTTTTGCTGAAAGTTTAGATGAAAAGAATCTCCTGGATATGCCCATAACACAACCCCAAAATCAATATCATCATTTAATGTCAGAAAAAATTAAATAACAACAAAGTTATTTTTGTTACTTTATGTCTTCACTTAATGCTAATTTTAGAACTCATTCACTCATTTAAACAAGTATTCTATGAACAATTTCTATGTATAATACAGTACTACTCAATCAATAAGTGCTAACTACACTTATTAAGCCCCTATAATGTGCTTGGTACTGTGCTAAATGTTGGGACTAGAGAGAAAGGCAAAATGTATGGTCAAAAAGAAAGGTCAAAATATATGATATTTTCCAATTTTTTGTGCAACAAGATAACTGTATAAATATGTGTATGTATATATATGTATATATATATGATTTAATATATATTTTAACATAATTAACATGTATTAGACTACCTGCCATCTAGGGGAGAGGGTGGGGGAAAGGAGGGGAAAATTTGGAACAGAAGGTTTTTCAAGGGTTAATGTTGAAAAATTATCTATGCAAATGTTTTGTAAATAGAAAGTTATAAAAAACCCAAAATATATGATCTTAGGAAGTTCACTTTATATTAGAGAGTAAACAGTATGCCAACAACTATGTACATACAAGATATATAAACCGGGTTAATAGGAGGAAATCTCAGGAAAGTCTATAGGAGTAAAAGATGGAAACAAGTTTCTTGCCAAATAAAGGGTTTAATTTGAGGCTTGAAGAAAACAAGGAGGTAAAAGTGATAAAGGTGGCACTAAGAGAAGATATTGAAAGATGTATTATTTTTACCCAAATCATATTAACTCTTTGGGGAGAGAAGATATATACGAATGAAACTTAGGCAGCCAACTGTCACAAGACAGCCAATTGTGCATGGCAAAATGAATGATACAAACAAAGATTTCTGAAGTTCATAGAAACATGAATTGAAAGCTAGGAAGACAGCTAGCTAAACCTCCTCAATTTTTTCAGATGGTGAAATTGAGGCCTTCAGAGGTTGTAACTTGTCCGAAGTTATACAGGGAATAAAGGACAGATCCAGAATGGAGAAATAAGTGAGAGCTGAATTAATCAAATCACAGAATCACAGAAACTAAGAGTTAGAAGAGACCCCTATTCCATTCCTGATTCCATTTATACAATATACCTAACAAGTGGTTATCTAGCATTTACTTGAAGACCTCCAAAAATAGTTGTTAAAAGTTTTACTTCAAGCTGTCCTTTTTTGTTAAACTGTTCAACTATTTTATATCTTTTTTAAAATTCTCCCTATTTTTAAGCACTTTGCCCAAGTTGTCTGAATCAATTAATATGTGTCATTTACACAGATAATGGCACCTTTTTATGTTGGACTTAATGAAGACAGGTATTCCAATCTATATTTGTCACAGGCTACTCCAGGAGTTCAGGTTCAGTACTGGAGCAAAATGAGACTCTCATTGACCAGCACTTACAAAGATATAATAATTTTATTTAACATTATCCTATAAAGTATACTCAGCAAGAATACAGTACTAATTCAGATAAGTTTACCCCTTCTTATTTTTATGCAAAAAAAAAATGTGTTTAGTCAAAAGAAATTGCTGGTTCAGAAAGATTTGTTGATCCATAGGACAGTGTGACAACTGTTGCAAGTCAGAGCACTGATTTCTTGAAGGCTGTCATTTTCATGTGCTGAGTGACCAGAAGTCCAATACCTGGAGCTCTAGTGTCACGGACCAGTCAAATATCAGACAAAGTTTCCTTGACTTTAGGAGGAAACTAACCCAGTCTATATGGCCAGCATCCTAGTAGAAATTGCTTCTGCCAAAAAAGGAAATAGCTGAGCCCTATTGGATGTCCTGGGGTTAATCTAGGGACAAAACATCCTGATTTCCTAAGGAAAGAAACTCAGCTCTGCCATCATGTGATAGGTACTTCTTCATATACAGATGGCTCTGTTTCCTTTTGTAAAATTTATGCAATGAACTGTAGAACAAATTAAAACAGAAAAAACTCAAAACAAAGGATTAAAAATTATATTTAAAAATCTATAATAGGAAACTATATCCTTTACAATTGTTTTGTTTTGCTTTTAAAGCAGATGACATTTGACTATGATATCAGACTTAAAGAGTTCCATGACAATTTATGCAAATATATACATGGTCATTTGAGTGGAAAAAAATGATAAGTTATGAAATGACACATCAGATACTTTATATAACTAGACATATCTTTAATACTAGGTCTATTAAATCAATTACATATATCATAATGCTAGATCTATTGTATTACATACAACAGTAGCTTAGCACTATTGAAATAGAGATAAATAAATATTTCTTTAATTATATGTATATATATATATGTGTGTGTATATATATATATATATATATATGTATATATATATATATATATATATATATATATATATATATATACACACACACACACACAGTGGAAGATTTTTCAGAGATTTAAGCTCTATTCGACATTTCAATACTTATCCTCATCTGGCTTCTGATAAAATAAATATAAAAACATATCTAGCTGTTAGAATTTACTAAGAGGAAAATATGAACAAAGATCTAAAATTGTCTTCTTCTCCTTTGTTACCAATGAAGGTAGGTCTAGGAGTTGAGGAAGTTTTAACCTAACTTGCTACACACTATAACTCTAGTTAAAGTATTATCAGTAAGATAGAAATACAAAAAGTCATGTTAATAGAAGGAAAAACTACCTAGTATCATTCTTATGACTTTGAGAAAGTAATTAAATTTATTTTTTTTATTTTTTGTTTTTTGTTTTTTGTTATTGATCTTTTTTGTCATTTAAATTTTTTATTTATTAATTTTTATAATTATAACATTTTCTTTGACAGTACATATGCATAGGTAATTTTTTTACAACATTTTCCCTTGTACTCCCTTCTGTTCCAAAATTTTCCCCTCCTTCCCTCCACCCCCTCCCCTAGATGGCAGGCATTCCCATACATATTAAATATCTTATAGTATATCCTAGGTACTATATATGTGCAGAATTGAATTTTGTTCACAAGTCTCTGAAACCCCTTCAAACTTTACATCTACTATCCTAAAAAATGCTTCTGTTTCTTTAAAGTCCTTTCTCCAGTATCCATGATAGTATAAATTTGCCATCAAATGTGAGTCAAATAGTAAAAAATTATGTGAGAAATGAGTTCCTGCCTTTAGATCTACAATTATTGAGGAGTATATATCATGCAAATTAGCACTAGGCATATAGACATATTCAATGTGACTATGTAATCAAATAGGACATAACACACTATTTTTTTAAAAAGTGTGATTTATTATTTTGCATGTCTCATATTTCTTAGTTTTTAGCCATTTTAAACATCAACTTAAAATATCTATGCCTAGTGCTAATTTGTTATAGAAATACTTGTATGATAGAAACATATATACACACATATGTATACATATACACATATGTCTGTACTCACATTGAAGAATAATACCAATGTGAACCTAATCACAAGTAATTCCTCTAATTCAATTTTACACTGAAGAAGTTCCTTTCAGTTTGTGTTTTTTCTTCCACAAATTATGGGTGAGCTTATGAATAACTTATACAGAGAAAACCCTTGCCTTCATATAAACTCCCCATAACAACTCCTCTAAGCCCAGAGGAATGAACCAGAATAATAAAAAGATTAAAAAGGGAGCATGAATTTCCCCAAATACTTGTTTGTATTAAATATTTTTACATAAAGGCCTGATTATTTTTAGCAATTTACAACTCTAGTGATATGATGGAAAGAAACAAAGACAAAAGCAAGCAGATCAGTTCCTTGTTAAGAATCAAAAGGCTTGAAATACAATCAAATATTGTTTTCAAGGTTTTAGTTGATATCATTGGCTGCTCTATACATGCTAAATGTAAAGTTCTTCGCAATTCTTAAAGAACTAAACAATGCTTATTATTATTGTTATTATTTTACAGCCTTTATTTTTACTTTGCTATGCAACCTGTCTCAGGAAGAAGATTTAATTTTAAAATGTTTGTGTCACTTCCCAGGTCACAGGAAAATATGAAACAGAAAACCAGAAATTTAAGAAAATAATATTTCTCTTTGTAGACTTATTTCACAAAATAATTTCTAGTACTGAGTAGAGATTAGGAAAATGTTGTTTTTGATAGGGAGAATAGAGGAATTTGCAGCATCTTCTCATTCATTTTTCACAGCATAATTCCAGAGTTTGGCCTTATGCTAATTTTAATTCCCATAATATTCAATGAATTTATATTTAAGTAAATGAGTCAAATTTGCTTTAAAACACCCAAACAAAATATAAATATTTTTTAGAATTTCTGCCATTTTGAATTATCCCCATTATATGGCAATACATACAAGGGAAAATGATTAGCAAAACAAAATTTAAAAAACTGTAGGCTATATGAGTTTTTCAGTGACAAGACATGCCACATTCTTTATAGTCATTATAAAACCAAGACATGTGCAGTTTATGGTACTGCTGAACAGACATTTTACCTTTTATCTTAGCTCTGCACTGTCCAAACAATTCCCTCTAGGTCCAAGTCTCCTGCCAAGCCAGGGTAGAGCTTAAGCTCATCTTCCTGTCAGTAGTGATTTTATTCTCTTTAAAGGAGCACTATAATGGATAAAGTGCACACCTTCTATAAGACAATAAGTTCCAAAATTGTCTTCAAGGTTGCACATGTCTATCTACTATTCAGTTGCTTTATTCAAGAAAGGTAGCACAAAGGGGGAAAGGAACCTGTGACTCAAGGCCCAGAGTCAGTTTACACAGCTGAATTTTTACTCTGGCTGCCATTTGTGAAAATTTATGCAGCCTGAAATATATAAGGTCATCCCTTCCCAAACTTCATTAGGAATTCAACAGTTATATTATATCACCTAAAGAGTTGAAGGGAGGGCAGGGCCAAGAAGGCAGAGAACACACACAATACATTGCCAGATCTCTTCTCAGCTGCCCTCGGAATCTGTGTTGGATCAAGACTGTGAATGAGTTTTGGAGTACCCACAAACATTGGGAGCATGATCATTTCCCAGCTTAAGATGTCTTGGAAGGGGGGGGCGGAGCCAAGATGGCGGAGAAGAAACACACGTCTCTGTGAACGTCCTCACTCCCTCACAACCAATTAGATAAATTAAGTCTCAGAATTAGCTCAGGACTGATAGATACCATAAGGACTGGAAGCACGACTTACCACCTGAAGAGAATCTGGAGTTTCAACAGGAAAGGTCAGTTCTCAGGGGAGGAATAAGAAAGACCAGCACAGACGGTGGGGTAGGGGCACACTGCGCCCATTGCGCTGGGAAGGGCTCTGGGATCAGAGAAGCCACTGAGGTAAAGGAATCTGGCACAGGCTGTTAGCTCTTCTCTGCTAATTATTTAGCAGTTCAGAAGAGAAAGCCAAAATATTTTAAAACTCAGATTAGATTTTCCCTGATCCTGGGGGGTGACTCAGCAGAGAATCGGCACCGGGGGTGTGGCCTCAGCTACCTCCTGAGAATAGTTAAGAGACTGACAAGTGGGTGGATACGGCCCAAGGCAACACACACTGCCTAGCTTAGCTGGAGGGAGTGGAACTCAGCTCCAGGAAGTCCCAGAGAAGCGGAACCTTTGAACTAGGGACCGCGGTTTCTGGCAGACACTTCCAGTTTGAGCACAGGGGCTTCTCACGTCACCTGCTGCAGACATCCACTCCCCACCCAGACACATAGGCTGGGCTTCCTGCAGTCTTCACTATTCTACGCCCTCGAAGCACAGTAGTGCTAATCACCTCTGAGGCACTTCCAGGGAGGGGGTGGGGAACTCTCTCCCAGAGCTCTCTCTTAGCTCAGGCTCAGGAGCCGCTGCATCCATCCAGTCTGGGAGGAAGCTGGTAAAGAAGTAAATAATTTCCTACCCCAGGGACAGACCCCAAAAGATTTTTTAAGTATGAGCAAAAAGCCAAGAAAAACCATAGATTCCTTCTATACAGAGAAAGAGCGGGTATCCAACCCCGAGGAAGTTAACAGCAGAGAGTCAGCAGATAACAACCTAAAGGGGAACGATTCCTGCCCCCCATCACATAACTCTCTCCTAGAAGAAGCTCTTAAAAAATTGAGGGAGATCGAAGAAAAATGGGGAAAAGAAAGGGAAGTTATGATAGAGAATAACAACGTCCTGAAATTGGAGTTGGAAAAAATAAAGAATTCACAGGACATGCAGGGAAACAAAATTAGTGAATTAGAAAAGGTTAAAAAAAACACAGGAAAGTAGGATTTCTGAATTGGAAAAGATAAAAAAGTCTCAAGAAAATAGAATTTGTGAATTGGAAAAAGAAAATAATTCTCAAAAAAAAAATTAGGGAAATGGAAAAAAATTCAATAGAGCAAAATAATTCATTTAAAAACGAAATTGGGCATTTACAAAAAGAACTAAAAACTGTGAAAGAAGAAAAGAACTCCTTAAAAGTCAGGATGGAACAAATAGAAATGAATGATTCACAGAGAACCCAAGAATCAGTCAAACAAAACAAAAAAAATGAGAGGCTGGAGAACAACGTCAAATACTTACTGGGAAAATCTATAGACCTGGAAAATAGATCTAAGAGAGATAATCTGCGGATTATTGGACTTCCAGAAAACTATGACCAAAAAAAGAGCCTAGATTCTATTTTACAGGAAATTATCAAAGAGAACTGTCCAGAGATAATAGAAACAGAAGGGAAAGTAGATGTGGAAAGAATTCATCGAACTCCTTCTGAAATAGACCCTAAAAAAGAACACCACGGAATATTGTGGCTAAGCTGCAGAATTACCACACAAAGGAGAAAATCCTGCAAGCAGCTAGAAAAAAACAATTTAAATACCAAGGTGCCACAATAAGGGTCACCCAAGATCTGGCTGCCTCCACATTAAAAGATAGAAGGGCCTGGAACCTGATATTCCGTAAGGCAAAAGATCAAGGACTGCAACCAAGAATGAACTACCCAGCTAAGTTTAGCATCTTTTTCCATGGAAGAAGATGGTCATTCAATGAAACAGAGGAATTCTATATGTTTCTAAGAAAAAAACCAGACTTAAACAAAAAATTTGATCTACATCCACAAGACTGAAGAGAAACAGAAAAAGGTACACAGAACCCTTGAGAACTGTAACTCTGTTGTGGGTATATAAAAAATACTCAAGGATAATTTGATTTTACTGATATAAAAGAAAAAAAGGGGGGTGTAGTAAAGGGAAGGAGGTCGGTTCAGAAAAAGGGGAAGGAGTGATAAAAAGAGGGAAACTACATCCCAGGAAGAGACATAGAAAATACACCATATCTGAGGGAACTTAGTGAGGGGGAGAATCATTGTGTGAATCTTACTCTCATCAGAAGAGGCTCAAAGAGTAAATAATTAACATATTTGTTTTTCAGAGAATTTTCTCTCACCTCATTAAAAGGGGGGAGAGGAAAAGGGAAAAGGAAAAGGAGAATAAGTGAAGGGACTTGGAGGGAGGGGGGAGGGATCCTAAAAAAAAAAAAAAAGAGGGAGGGTTGCGCATCACAAGGGGGGTCTGTAAATTAAATATCGGGGAGGGGGATCAGGGGGGTCAAGGGAAAAAAGCATAATCTGGGGATAATACGATGGCAGGAAATACAGAATTAGTAATTTTAACTGTAAATGTAAATGGGATGAACGATCCCATCAAACGGAGACGGATAGTAGATTGGATCAAAAAGCAGAACCCTACAATATGTTGCCTACAGGAAACACACTTAAAGCAGGGAGATACATACAGAGTAAAGGTAAAAGGTTGGAACAGAGCCTATTATGCTTCAGGTAAAGCCAAAAAAGCAGGGGTAGCTATCCTTATCTCAGATCAAGCAAAAGCAGAAGTAGATCTCGTTAAAAAAGATAAGGAAGGAAACTATATCCTGCTGAAAGGTAGCATAAATAATGAAGAAATATCAATACTAAACATATATGCACCAAGTGGTATAGCATCTAACTTTCTAAAGGAAAAGTTAAGAGAACTGCAAGAAGAAATAGACAGTAAAACTATAATAGTGGGAGATCTCAACCTTGCACTCTCAGATTTAGACAAATCAAACCACAAAACAAACAAGAAAGAAATTAAAAAAGTAAATAGAACATTAGAAAAACTAGGTATGATAGACCTTTGGAGAAAACTGAATGGCAATAGGAAGGAATATACTTTCTTCTCAGCAGTTCATGGATCCTATACAAAAATTGACCATATATTAGGACATAAAGATCTCAAAATTAAATGTAGAAAGGCAGAAATAATAAATGCCTTCTTCTCAGATCACAATGCAATAAAAGCTACATTCAGTAAAAAGTTAGGGGTAAATAGACCAAAAAGTAATTGGAAACTGAATAATCTCATCTTAAAGAATGACTGGGTGAAAGAGCAAATTATAGAAACAATTAACAATTTCACCCAAGATAATGATAATGATGAGACATCATATCAAAATCTTTGGGATGCAGCTAAAGCGGTAATAAGGGGAAATTTTATATCTTTAGAGGCTTATTTGAAGAAAATTGAGAAAGAGAAGATTAACGAATTGGGCTTACAACTTAAAAGGCTAGAAAAAGACCAAATTATAAACCCCCAACCAAAAATTAAACTCGAAATACAAAAATTAAAAGGAGAAATCAATAAAATTGAAAGTAAAAAAACTATTGAATTAATAAATAAAACCAAGAGTTGGTTTTATGAAAAAGCCAATAAAATAGATAAACCTTTGGTAAATTTGATCAAAAAAAAGAAAGAGGAAAATCAAATTGATAGTCTTACAAATGAAAAGGGGGATCTTTCCACCAATGAAGAGGAAATTAGAGAAATAATAAGGAGTTACTTTGCCCAACTTTATGCCAATAAATTTGATAACTTAAGTGAAATGGATGACTTCCTCCAAAAATATAGGCTCCCTAGATTAACAGAGGAGGAGATAAATTGCTTAAATAGTCCCATTTCAGAAAAAGAAATAGAACAAGCTATTAATCAACTCCCCAGGAAAAAATCCCCAGGGCCAGATGGATTCACATGTGAATTCTACCAAACATTTAAAGAACAATTAGCCCCAATGTTATATAAATTATTTGAAAAAATAGGGGATGAAGGAGTCCTACCAAATTCCTTTTATGACACAGACATGGTACTGATACCTAAACCTGGTAGATCGAAAACTGAGAAAGAAAATTATAGACCAATCTCCTTAATGAATATTGATATTAATAATCAAATTAATAAGAACCATATGATCATCTCAATAGATGCAGAAAAAGCATTTGACAAAATCCAACATCCATTCCTACTAAAAACTCTTGAGAGTATAGGAATAAATGGATTATTCCTTAGAATAATCAGGAGTATATATTTAAGACCGTCAGTAAGCATAATATGCAATAGAAATAAACTGCAACCTTTCCCAGTAAGATCAGGAGTGAAACAAGGTTGCCCACTATCACCATTACTATTCAATATAGTACTAGAAACGCTAGCCTCGGCAATAAGAGCCGAGAAAGAGATTCAAGGAATTAGAGTAGGAAATGAGGAAATTAAACTATCACTTTTTGCAGATGACATGATGGTATACTTAGAGAACCCCAAAGACTCTGCTAAAAAGCTACTAGAAATAATTCAAAATTTCAGCAAAGTGGCAGGATACAAAATAAATCCACATAAATCCTCGGCATTTTTATATATCACTAACAAAATGCAACAGCAAGAGATACAAAGAGAAATTCCATTCCAAACAAATGTTGAGAGTATAAAATATTTGGGAATCCATCTACCAAAGAAAAGTCAGGAATTATATGAGAAAAATTACAAAACACTTGCCACAAAAATAAAATCAGATTTAAATAATTGGAAAGACATTCAGTGCTCTTGGATAGGCCGAGCGAATATAATAAAGATGACAATACTCCCCAAACTAATCTATTTATTTAGTGCTATACCAATCAGACTCCCAAGAAACTATTTTAATGACCTAGAAAAAATAACAACAAAATTCATATGGAAGAATAAAAGGTCAAGAATTGCAAGGGAACTAATGAAAAAAAACTCAGAGGAAGGTGGTCTAAGTGTACCTGATCTAAAGCTATATTATATAGCAGCAGTCACCAAAACCATTTGGTATTGGCTACGAAATAGACCGGTAGATCAGTGGAACAGATTAGATACAAAGGACAAAAAAGGGTACATCTATAGCAATCTAATCTTTGACAAACCCAAAGATTCCAACATTAGGGATAAAAATTCATTATTCGGAAAAAACTGTTGGGAAAACTGGAAATTAGTATGGCAGAAATTAGATATGGATCCACACTTAACACCATATACCAAGATAAGATCAAAATGGGTCCATGATTTAGGCATAAAGAGGGAGATAATAAATAGATTAGAGGAACAGAGGATAATCTACCTCTCAGACTTGTGGAGGAGGAAGGAATTTATGACCAGAGGAGAACTAGAGATCATTATTGATCACAAAATAGAAGATTTTGATTACATCAAACTCAAAAGTTTCTGTACAAATAATACTAATGCAAACAAGATTAGAAGGGAAGTAACAAATTGGGAAAATATTTTTAAAAACAAAGGTTCTGACAAAGGTCTCATTTCCAAAATATATAGAGAACTGACCATAATTTATAAGAAACCGAACCATTCTCCAATTGATAAATGGTCAAAGGATATGAACAGACAATTCTCAGAGGAAGAAATTGAAACTATATCCACTCACATGAAAGAGTGTTCCAAATCACTACCGATCAGAGAAATGCAAATTAAGACCACTCTGAGATACCACTACACACCTGTCAGATTGTCTAAGATGACAGGAACAAATAATGACAAATGTTGGAGGGGATGTGGGGAAATTGGGACACTAATACATTGCTGGTGGAGTTGTGAAAGAATCCAGCCATTCTGGAGAGCAATCTGGAATTATGCCCAAAAAGTTATCAAACTGTGCATACCCTTTGACCCAGCAGCGCTACTACTGGGATTATATCCCAAAGAAATACTAAAGAGCGGAAAGAGACATATATGTGCCAAAATGTTTGTGGCAGCTCTTTTTGTTGTAGCTAGAAACTGGAAGATGAATGGATGTCCATCAGTTGGAGAATGGTTGGGTAAATTGTGGTATATGAAAGTTATGGAATATTATTGCTCGGTAAGAAATGACCAGCAGGAGGAATACAGAGAGGGTTGGAGAGACTTAAATCAACTGATGCTGAGTGAAATGAGCAGAACCAGAAGATCACTGTATACTTCAACAACAATACTGTATGAGGATGTATTCTGATGGAAGTGGAAATCTTCAACATAAAGAAGATCCAACTCACTTCCAGTTGATCAATGATGGACAGAGGTAGATACACCCAGAGAAGAAACACTGGGAGGGGAATGTAAATTGTTAGCACTAATATCTGTCTGCCCAGGTTGCATGTACCTTCGGATTCTAATGTTTATTGTGCAACAAGAAAATGATATTCACACACATGTATTGTACTTAGACTATATTGTAACACATGTAAAATGTATGGTATTGCCTGTCGTCGGGGGGAGGGAATAGAGGGAGGGGGGGTAATTTGGAAAAATGAATACAAGGGATAATATTATAAAATATATATATATATATATATAATAAAAAAAAAAAGATGTCTTGGAAGATTATCAGGAAATGTCTATTCCAATTGGGCAAGGAGGATCAAGGTCCAGGGCAGGCACAGCACCCAGACTCTAGCATGGAGAGGCCAAGCATGGGGAATCTAATGGGAGGCCCTTAATCAAAATATAACAGCATTGCTATTCTATCTTAGTTCCAAGGACCAGTGGATCAGCAGGCAAGCTGAGACTTCCAACAAAACCACAGAGTAAATTGTGAGCCCCAAACTCCTTCACAGGATTTAGACAGGCCCAACCAGCTCATTGGGAAAGCCTGCAGTATTACTAGACCTAGCCCCAAAGCAATCAGAGAAAGGCCCCTGTCCCATTGCAAAAGAAGCTTGGAACAATCTCCCCTGTGCCCTAAAAGCAGAGTACAACTTTTTTTAATGATCAAAAAAGCAAAAAGAGCTATGACTATAGAAAGTTACTATGTAGAAAGTAAAGATGATATCACAAACCCAGAAGAGGACAGCAATGGTAAAAATGCCTTCAAGTGAAGCCTCAAAGTGGAATATAAACTGGTTTGCAGCTCAAAAGGCTCCTTTGGAAAAGTTCACAAAGGACCTTAAAAGAGAGATAGAAGAAAATAAGGAAAAGAAATGAGAACTATGCAGGAGAATTATCAAAGTTTGGGGGGAGGGATACCAACAACTTGAAAAAGGAAGCACAGAAATTAACTGAAGAAAACAACTCTTTAAAATAAATTTGCCATAATGGAAAAATATAGTGAAGAAAGCAACTTCTTAAAAAATAAAATTGGCAAAATCAAAAAACCTACTAAACAAAACTACTCTTTTAAAAGTACAATTGCACAAATGCAAAAGAAGGTTAAAAACTGACTGAAGAAAATAATTCACTAAAAATAAGAGTTGGACAAATGGAAGTGAATGACTTAGTTATCAAGAATCAGTCAAACATAACAAATACATATATATATGTGTGTGTGTATATATTTACATTATATATATATATATATATATATATATATATATATATATATATATATATATATATATATATATATATATATATATATAACTTGGAAAATAAATACAGTAGAAATAATCTAAGAATTTTTGGATTAACTGAAAGCCATGATTTAAAAAAAAAGACTCTGGATAACATATTTTAAGAAATCATCTAGGGGACAGAGCCAAGGTGGTGGAGAGGACATACATTTCTTTCTGACCTTCTCCCATGATCCTCAGACTAATTAACAAATCCAGCCTCTGAATTAATTCTTGACTGGCAAAACCCACAAATATTGGGAGTGCAACAAATTAGTAGCAAAATATAATTTGGAATCTCTCCATAAAAGGTCTGTTTCAATTGGGCACAGAGGGAGGCAGGCCAAGGGCTAGCAAGTTGAGTAAGACACAAAATGCAGACAGTGCTGACTTGGGACAGTGGGGGCTCTGTGTGCTGGAGAATCTGTGGGGAAGAATCTACAGCAGAGTTGGCTATTCTGCCCTGGATGCAATCCAGTAGATCAGCAGAGAAGTTATAAAACATCCAACAAAAAAGGTGAATACTGAACACTGAAATGCTAGAATTCCACAAGACCTGGCAATGCCCACCCAGAAACCGAAGTCAGTCAGTGCAGCCACTGCCACTTGTAGAGGAAGCTTGGACAATCTCCCTTGCCCTAAAAGCATATCTCAACTTTTTTTATAAAATGAGTAAAAAAGCAAAAAGATCTCTGACCATAGATAGTTTTTATGGGGAAAGAGAAGAAACCCTGAGGAGACTAAAAGTAGATTGTCTCCTGATGAAACCCCAAAGGATGATATAAATTGGTCCCCATCACACAAAGCTCTCCTAGAAGAAATTATAAAGGATCTTGAAAGAAAACTGGAATAAAAATGGGGAAAAGAAATGAGAACTTTATAAGAGGGTTTGGGAAAAAAAACACAGAAATAAGCTGAAGAAAATACATTACAAAATAGACAGGGAAATAGAAGCATATAACTCCTTTAAAAATTGAGCTGACAAAATGAAAAAAGAAAAAAAAATACTCCCAAAATAGAATTTGTGAAATGGAAAAAGAAAATAATACTTTAAAAGACAGAATTTGTAAAATGAAAAAAAAAATCCACAGAACAAAACAACTCATTTAAAAATTCAATGGGACAAATACAAAAATAACCAAAAATAGTAAATGAAGAAAATAATTCACTGAAAATCAGAACTGAACAAATGGAAATGAATGACTCAATGAGACATCAAGAATCAGTCAAGCAAAACCAAAAAAAAGGGAAAAAATAGAATTAAATGTAAAATACCTACTTGGGAAAACAACTGACCTGGAAAATAGATCTAGGAGAGCCAATTTAAGGATTATTGGACTTACTGAAAACTATGATGGAAAAAAAAGAGCCTAGCCATTATTTTTCAGTAAATCATCAAAGCGAACTACCCTAATCTCATAGAATCAGGTTAAAAGCCATTGAAAGAATTCACTGAACACCTCCTGAAAGAAACCCCCAAATTAAAAGTTTACAGACTATCATGGCTAAATTTCAGAACTATCAGACCAAGGAAAATAATATTGCAAGCAACCAGAAAAAAAAATCAAGTACCAAGGAGCCACAATAAGGATTGCCCTGGACCTAACAGCTTCCACATTAAAGCATCGAAGGGCCTGGAATCTGATATTCAGGAAGGCAAAGGAACTTGGAATGTAACCAAGAATAAACTACTCTGCTAAACTGAGCATTTTCTTTCAGAGAAGAAGATGGACATTCAATGAAACAAGTGAATTACATTTATTTCTGATGAAAAGACCAGAGCTGACAAAAATTTTTACTTCCAAATATAGAACTCAAGAGAAGCATAAAAGTTAATTAAAAAAAACACTCTAGAGAAATGTATCTCTTTTATGGTATATATAAATAGTCCATGTATAATTTGATTTTACTGTTATAATATAAAAAAGAACTAAAGGGCAATAGAAGATTATGCCATAGGAGATTAAAGGGGGAAATGGGAGTGAAATTAAATAAAGGGGGAAAGAGCAAAATTACATTTCATGAAGAGGCAAAGAAAATCTATTATAACTGAGGGAAAGAAGGGAGGGGAATATAAATTGTGTGAATCTTAATCTCTTCAGATTTGGCTCAAAGAGAGAATATTAGACATTTGGTTACACTGAGAAACTTGTCTCACCTAATAGGAAAGTGGGAGGAGAAAGGGAAAAGGGAAGGGGTAGGCTAGTAGAAAAGAAAACAGAAATAGTAGGTAAAAGGTATAAAAAAGGATAAGAGGCTCTAAAGAGGGAGGGCTGCTTCAGGCAAGTGTGTTCATAAATAATATAGTGGGGAATAGGGAAAGAAGAAAAGGAAAGAGAAACATATAATTTGGGGTAAATAAGTGGGTAGGAAAGGCAGAATTAGGAGTTTTAACCATAAATGTAAATGGGGTGAACTCTCCCATAAAGTGGAGGGAGATAGCAGACTGGATTAAAAGCCAGAATCCTACAATATGTTATTTATAAGAAATACTTTTAAAGCAGAGTGATATATAAAGAGTAAAGGTAAAAGGCTGGAGCAGAACCTATTATGCTTCAGGTGAAGTATAAAAATCAGGGATGGCTATCCTTATCTCAAATCAAGGAAAAGCAAAAATTGATCTAATTAAAAGAGATAAGGAATGAAATTATATCTTGCTAAAAGATACCAGAGATATCAATACTTAACATATATGCATTAAGTGGTATAGCATCTAAATTCCTAAAGGAGAAGTTGAGAGCTGCAAAAAGGAATAGACAGCAAAACTATAATAGTGGGAGATCTCAACCTTGCTTTCTCAAAACTAGATAAATTAAATCACAATATAAATAAGAAAGAAGTTAAGGAGGTAAATAGAATGCCAGAAAAAATTAGGTGTGATAGCTTTGGAGAAAATTGAATGGAGGCAGAAAGGAGTACACTTTCTTCTTGGAAGTTCATGGAACCTATAAAAAAAACTGACCATATATTAAGACATGAAGACCTCAAAATCAAATGCAGAAAGCAGAAATAGTAAATACATTTTTTCAGATCATGATGCAATAAAAATTACATTCAATAAAAGGCCAAGGGAAAATAAACCAAAAAGCAATTGGAAGCTAAATAATGTCATCCTAAAGAATGAATGGGTAAAACAGCAAATCATACACAGAACTAATAACTTCATCCAAGAGAATGACAATGAGACAACATACCAAAATTTGTGGGAAGCAGCCAAAGCAGTAATAAGGGGAAATTTTATATCTTTAGATACTTAAACTTGCCTAAAATAGAGAAAGAGAAATGAATTGGGCTTGCAAGTAAAAAAGCTAGAAAAAGAACAAATTAAAACCCCCCAAATACCAAACTTGAAATTCTAAAAATAAAAGGAGAGATTAATAAAATTGAAAGTAAAAAAAAAAAAAAAACTATTGAATTAGTAAATAAAATGAAGAGTTGGTTTTATGAAAAAAATAGATAAACCTTTAGTAAATTTGGTTAGAAAAAGGAGAGGAAAATACAATTTTAATCTCAAAAATGAAAAGGAAGAACTTTTCACCAATAAAGAAGAAATTAGAGCAATAATTAGAAGTAATTTTGCCCGACTTTATAAATGTGATAACCTAAGTAAAATGGAGGAATATCTACAAAAATATAGATTGCTCACATTAACATATAAGGAAATAAATTACTTAAATAGTCCCATTGTAAGACTCCTACCAAATTCTTTTTATGACACAGACATGATACTAATACCTAAACCACGTAAGATGAAAATAGAGAAAGAAAAATATAGACCAATCTCCCTAATGAATATTGATTCAAAAATCTTAAATAAAATATTAGCAAAGATATTACAAAAAAATATCCCCAGGATAATACACCATCAGCTAGAAGTATTTATACCAGGAATGCAGGGCTGGTCCAATATTAGGAAAACTATTAGCATGATTGATTATATCAATAACCAAATTAACAAAAAACAAATGATTATCTCAATAGATGCAGAAAAAGCATTTGATAAAATCCAGTATCTATTTCTATTAAAAACATTGAAGAGTATAGGAATAAATGGACTTTTCCAAAAAAATATTCAGTAGCATCTATTTAAAATCATCAACAAGCATCATATGCAGTGGTAATAAACTGGAACCATTCCCAATAAGATCAGGGATGAAACAAGGTTGCCCATTATCACTATTACTATAAACTATTATATTAGAAATGCTAGATTTGGCAATAAGGGAAGAAAAAGAGATGAAAGGAATTAGAGTAAGTAATGAGGAAACCAAATTATCATTCTTTGCAGATGATATGATGGTATTCTTAGAGAACCAACTAAAAGACAAATAGAAATAATCCACAACTTTAGCAAAGTTATAGGATACATAATAAATCCATATAAATCATCAGCATTTTTATATATCATTAATAAAATCCAACAGTAAGAGATACAAAGAGAAATTCCATTTAAAATAACTGTCGATAGTATAAAATATTTGGGAATGTATCTGCCAAGGGAAAGTGAGGAATTATATAAGCAAAAGTGCAAAACACTTTCCACACAAATAAAGTCAGATCTAAACAATTGAAAAAACATCAAGTGCTCTTGGATAGGTCCAGTGAATATAATAAAGATGATAATACTATGTAAAATAATCTATTTATTTAGTGCTATACCAATCAAACTCCCAAGAAACTATTTTACTGACCTAGAAAACATAACAAAATTCATCTGGAATAACAAAAGGTCAAGAATTTCAAGGAAATTAATGAAAAAAAGCAAATGAAAGTGGCCTAGCTATAGCAGATCTAAAATTATATTATAAAGCAGCAGTCATCAAAACCATTTGGTACTAGCTAAGAAATAGAGTAGTTGATCAGTGGAATAGGTTAGGTTCACAAGACAAAATAGTCAATAACAATAGCAATCTAGAGTTTGACAAACACAAAGCTCCCAGCTTTGGGAATAAGAACTCACTATTTGACAAAAACTGCTGGGAAAACTGGAAATTAATATGGCAGAAACTAGGCATTGATCCACACCTAACACCATATACCAGGATAAGGTCAAAATAGATCTGTGATCTAGACATAAAGAATGATATTATAAACAAATTAGAAGAGCATAGAATAGTTTACCTCTCAGATCTATGATGGAGGAAAGAATTTGTGACCAAAGAAGAATTAGAGATCATTATTGGTCACAAAATAGATAATTTTGATTATATTAAGTTAAAACAAAACTAATGCAATCAAGATATGTAGGGAAGCAATAAATTGGGAAAACATTTTTTAATTCAAAGATTTTGATAAAAACCTCATTTTTAAAATATATAGAAAATTGACTCAAATTTATAAGAATTTAAGCCCTTCTCCAATTGACTGGTCAAAGCATATGAACAATTTTCACATGAAGAAATTGAAACTATTTCTAGTTAACTGAAAAGGTGCTCTAAATCACTATTCATCAGAAAAAAAATCAAATATCAAGGGGCCATAATCAGGATTACCTTGGATCTAGCAGTTTCTACATTAAAGGATTGGAGTGCCTGGAGAATGATATTCCAGAAGGCAAAGGAGCTTGATCTACAACGAAGGATGAACTACTCAATTTAATTAAACATGAGCATTCAGAGGAAAACATGGATATTCAATGTAATAGGGGATGTTCAATCATTTATGATAAATGATCAGAGCTGAATAGAAAATTTGATCTTCAAATATAGGACTCAAAAGAAGCATAAAAAAAAACTGAAACTAAGGCTGGTCAAAAGACCTCCAGAAAGCTAAACCAGAAAATTACATTGGCACGTGAATAGGGATGCATGAATGGCACCTGAATGTGTAGTAAGAATCATCAGATTTGGCTTAAAAAGGGAATCACACACATACATCACACACACACACACACACACACACACACACACACACACACACACACATTTAGTTTGGTATAGAAATTTGTCTTACCCTATAAGAAAATAGGAGGGGAAAGGAAAGGAGGAGGCTAATATAAGGGAGGGCAGAAGTTAAAGGGAAAGAGATAAGAAAAGGGTGGTTGAAAAAAGGAGGGCAGATTGTAAGAGATGGTGGTCAAAAGCAAAACATTGGTGAAGAGGAAAATGGTAAAAGGAGAGAGAAAAGTATCATCTAGGAAAAGCAGGATGGCAGGAAACAGAGAGTAATTTTAACTGAATGTGAAAGAGGATGAACACTCTCATAAAACAAGAATGAATAATAGAGTGAATTAAAAGCCAGAATCCTAAAATATGTTGTTTACAAGAAATAAATTTGAAACAGAGAGACACATATAGAGTAAAAGTAGAAGGCTGTAGCAGAGTGCATTTTGCTTCAGCTAAAATTAAAAAAAAAAATTAAAAACCATGGCTAAGAGATCCTGATCTCAGATCAAGCAAAAGCAAAAATTGATCTAAGTAAAACAGATAAAAAAGAAAACTACAACTTATTAAATAGTACTATAGGTAATAAGCATTTATGTACCAAGTAGTATCGCATCCAAATTCTTAAGAGAAGTTAAGTGAGCTGCAAGAAGAAATAGTTAGCAAACCTATAGTAGTGGAACCCTCTATCAAAACCTAGATAAATCTAACCACAAAATAAGTAAGAAAGGATAGTGAATAAAATTTTAGAAAGTAGAAAACCAAATTACCAGTATCAGAAATGAAAAGGGTGAATTTGCCACCAATGATAAGGAAATTAAAGCAATAATTAGGAGTTATTTTGCCCAATTGTATGAAAATAAATCTGATCATCTAAGTTTTTGTATTAACTGTTTTTATTATACAAGTCAGAAAAGTAGCTTTATTAAAATTTAATTAACTATGGCCAGTTAATAATGTGGGAACATCCTGTTTGGAGCTTATGAATAATATTATGCATCTCTACCCCCTCTGGGTTACAGCATGAACAAAGAGGGGTGAAGTAGTCAGCTACCTTCTGGGCACCCAACTTAATTTTAAGTAGAGTTTGAGAAAGGAAGAACTCCTGTTGAGGTGTTACAAGAATATACAAGAAAATGCAAATTGTAATTTCAGGACATGACAATTAAAATCAAAGGGTTAATGGAATATCAAAAAAAGTGGGGAAAGATAGAAAAACCACAAGATTTTAGATATAGTTCTAGCAATCATTCAGTCCAATTCCCTTATTTTACAGATGAGGAAACTGAAACAAGAAAATGACTTGTTCAAGATCATACAAATAGAGGAGCCAGAATTTTGAATATAGGTCCTCAGACTGAAAATCTGAACACAATAACATCTTTACCTATCATCTTCTCTCTTCTCTTCAAAATATGGATGCAGGCACTAAATTGATTGGGAAGTGTGAACTTGGAAAAATTGAAATAATCGAGGAAAATCTGAAGTTTCATTTGGGATGACACATTTTGGTGGGGATGCATTTTTAAAAGTTTGAGATATTGAAAATTTAGTGGGGGGAAGAAGATTGTAGAATCAGGCCTTTGGGAGCTATTATCATAATAAAGACTATTAGGAAAACGAGAAAAGAACAAAATTATAAATCACTTCCTGTCCTATATTTATGTTTTAATCAACCAATTGGGAACTCTATTATATGTAAGAATCTTTGCAACAATGAAAAATACAAAGAAGACCCTGTCTGCCATTAAGGAATTTAAAGTATAGCTGAGTAGTTAAGAATTCACACACACATATATAAAGTGGTTGTTGTGTGTTCTAAAAGAGGACCAACATGACATCACTATTATGGGATCAAGATGCAATGTATCTGACTGTGGCTGATGAGACCTATATAAGTACAGAAAGTTTTATCACAGGTCAGGCATCAAGGCAAAGTCAACACCATGATAAGTGCACAAAACTGGCAAGGCTAAGAAAACCTGGCTTCAAGTCAACATTTATCACTTGTTCAGGTGAACAAGTCTTTCACCTCCTCAGTTTCCTTCTCTGTAAAACTGAAATAATAACACCTGCACTACCTCTATCCCAGGGTTGTTTTGAGAGAAACAATATATATGATGAGGGGGTGGCATAGGATAGGGATGGATCTGCTGTCCCTGGTCTCCAAAGTCTTTGGGTAGGTTTGTAGCAAAAGAATTTCACATACTCAAAGCTGTGATAAGAAAACCTTTATTGGTTAGGAAAAATGCCAAGATGTTTTGGGAGGCAAGATCACATTCAAGAGAGAAGTGATGTTGCAAAGAAACATAATCTGAAGGCCTACTTTATACAGAAACAGAATAGGCAAGACGACTTAATATCTGAAAAGGTCTTCTGGCTTTCAGAGGATGTGGGGCCATTTAAGTTTATATAAGAAAGGAGTCTTTCTCCAAAGAATGTAAGTCTATTTAATTTTGTATAATGTTTTGTTGGTGACATAACTTTACAGGGCTGTCTGGTTTCACTCTCATCATATACATATAATCTATCTATCTATCTATCTATCTATCTATCTATCTATCTATCTATATGTATGTATGTATATGTATATCTATAGATCAGTATTTTAGTGCTAAAGTATATTTCTCTAAACTCTTCTTTCCTATCTCATATTTTTCCCTCATTTTATTTTTTTCTGTCTTCTCCCCCCTTCATCTTTCCTAAAGCAGCATTCAGTGCTGAATATAGGTTCCTCCTTTCCACATAGTTTATCCTATGGACATGTCAGACTTGACTGCGTTTTTCTTACAAAGCAAATTAGAAATTTTAAATGTCATGCAGGTATATTGATATGTAAAAGAATCTCTCAGGTAATAAATGGCAGAGAAATGACAATATTTATATAGGCTTGCCACATAATGGTATTTATTCATTTATCTTATGCATTGCAAATTACAGATCTCATGAAAAAATTACTAAGATGTTTCAGGGCATTGCTCATTTTTTTTCAGTAGTCCTCTCATCTCACATCATTGACAACTAAAATAATAATACCTGCCTGATTCTACAATCTTCTTCCTCCTACTAATTTTTCAATATTTCAAACTTTAAAAGTCACCCCCACACACACCAAAATGTGTCATCCCAAATGAAAGAAACTTCAGGTTTTCCTAGATTGTTCCAATTTTCCAAGTCCAGACTTCCCAATTAACTTAGTGTCTGCATCCACATTCTGGAGAGAAGAGAGCAGATGACAGGTAAAAAAGGAGGTAGATACTTCTCCACTCCTACCCTTCCCACAGTAGGTTACAGTATCATAGTTTTAGACTACCTTAATTTGTCTGGATCCCTTAAATCTATCTTCCACAAGTGCTCTGGATCTCATTTAGTATAGAATTTGTGCTCAAATTGTAAACAGAGCAAATGAATTGCTTAGATGATTATGTAAAGCTAGCACTTTTTTGAACAGCATTAATGTTAATAGGTGGGCTGTAATGAGGTCCCAATCCTTAGAGAATACTTGGATTTGTCCTTTCCAGTGAGTTCTATAGATCATATATAGAACCTGTAGAAAATATCAAAATTGCAAACATTTATATAGCCATCTCATATTTGGTAATGCATTACACATGTTATCTCAGTTGATCCTTATAACAACCCTATAAGATCAGTTATTAACCTCACTAAAAGATGAGGAAACTGAGTCACAAAGCAACTAAATGACTTGTCCAGGATGCCAATTAAGTCTCTGAACTCAGGTTCTTCCTGATTCCAGTGGAGTTGGCACTGGAATTCTCAAGAAGTTTCCCTCTGGTCTGTAAATCTATCTGCTGACCTCTGAGGACCTGCATTTGCAAGTCCTGACTCTGGTTTTCCTTGGTGCAAATAGATTGTCTTTGACTTCTCTAGCTTTATTTTTAGCTGAAATCCTACCTTCTGCAAAATATCTTTCTCAGATCTTCTCAGTACTATAGTCTCCGTTCTGGGATCACTTCCAAATAATCCAATTCATATCTTATTTGTCCATAGTTGTTTGCATGTTTTTCCACTTTCCCCTACTCCTTTCCCCAATGATAGTAAGCCATTTGAGGGTAGGGGTTGTAGTTAGTGTTTCTTTGTATGGTTCAGAATAATGTCTGGCATATAGTAGGTGCTTAATAAATGCTTGTTAACTAATGCAGCTGTTGCTATTAGCCACTGTTTTTTTGCGAGGATATTGCTAGGGACAACATAGGAAGTCCACATTTTATAACTTTTCAAAGTTCAGAAGAGTCATCTTTTGATCAAAGGCAATAATGATTGGGGAGAAAGAGAACTCTTCCCCACTAAGTGATTATCTTTCAAGGGCTCAACTGGAGCCCTTCCACTAATAGGCTGGCCTACTATTGGAATGTCAGATTCCAAATCAACTTGCTATTTTATCCAAGCACTGCATGGCATGATTAAATCTCTTTAACCAGCCACAAGGCATTTGTATGGTGTCATCTATTTTCATTCAATTTGTATCTAGTTTACACTTTAATTGATGGATTGATTCAATAAAGATGACAAGAAATTGTTTACACTTCCCTCACACTTTTGATGGATTGATTCTATAATATATTCAAAGAGGCATACTCACCTGATAAAGGTATATGGAAATAGAGTATCTTGTAAGTTTGAATGATTGGGATTCAGAGAAATAGAAAGTTCCTCTTACTCAGTTACAGTCTCTAATATTTTCCATTTTTTCACTTCTACATTTTTTATATATTTCAAATTTGTCTTCCACTACCTTTATTTTTGTTGGTTAGATGTTTTGTTTGTTTTGAGCAGAACTGTTCTATTACATTTTATGCTATACTATATGCATTTTCCCTAGGAATGAATTTCCCCAGACTTGGACAGGGCATTAATAAGATGTAGCATCTGTAGCTAATATAAAAATAAAATTTTCAAGGTTTACAAAAAACAAAAAGTTCAAGATTTAGTAAAAGTTCATGAAAGACCACCACTATTACTTAGTTACTAACAATGGTTGGTGGAATCACCCACATTAGCTTCACTCATTTAATAAAGAATAATTTATTAAGCCTTCTCTAAGTTCAAAGTCTGAATTGGGTACTAATATCAAAAAAATAATAAACAACCAAAATACTGTGCTTTTCCTCAAGATGTTCAATATTGTCCCAATAAATCAATGAGCATTAATTAAGAACTTACTATGGTCCTCTATATTCTAGAGTAGTATATTGTACTATTAATATTATAGAAAGTAATATATACATATATGTAAGGAAGAAAAATTTTGTTCTGCCCCACTTCCATCCAAAGCTCAAAATATATAGTAACAAGATATAATAACTGCTGGTGAGGTGTTGTTAATGTTAACACAAGGTGTAATTTCTTTACAAAGTATGTATGTTTCTCTGATTGGAAAAGGAGAAATATCAATGGGCAAGCATAATCTGGCTACTTTTATCCTTCTGCATCTTCTTTTAATCTTGTAAGCATCTGTGAAATGATTCAGAGATTTAATGATAGATTTATTTTTAAAATAGATTATTATTGATATTTTTTGTTTTATATCATCTAGATTTCCCCATTGAGCCAAATTCTTCTGCTTTTCAGGGAGCTGTCCCTTATAATAAAGATCAATGAATCCCTATCTCTACAAAGGAATGAGGGAAGGTATCTTCTTATATATTGGCTTTGGAAACAAGTTTATGCTTCATAGTTACACGTTCAGTTGTTATTGTTTCCTGATTGCTATTCTTTCCATCTACATTATTGTATTGGAAATTGATGCACTCAGAAAGATATGAATTCAAATTTGGTCTCAGACACTTCCTAGTGGGGCAAATCAGTTCATCTTTGTTTCCTCAGCTAAAAGAATGAAGATAACGAAAATACCATCTATCTTCCAGGATTGCTGTAAGCTCAAAATAAGATAATAATAACAATTAGTATTATTTATTAATAATTATTCATCACAAATATTAGTGACTTATTATTTTTTATACTTGCTTAAACTACCTTGAACGGGACCTGGCATATGAGTATTATATAAATGTTCACAGTTATTCTGAGTCATTTTCTATATAATTTTCCTGGTACTACTCTTTTCACTTTCTTTCTGTGTTTCTCTGTATTCAACATATTCATCACTTCTTATAATAAGGTAATATTCCATGACATTCATGTATCATAATTTGCCTAACTATTCCTCAATTGATGAGCATCTACTTTGTTTCCAGTTTTTGCTAAGTATTAAGAACTATAGTTCTTAATGACCAACAGGATGATTTCAGAAAGGCCTGGAGAGACTTTACATGAACTGATGGTAAGTGAAATGAGCAGGACCAGAAGATCATTATATACTTCAACAACAATACTATATGATGATCAATTCTGATGGACGTGGCGCTCTTCAACAATGAGATGAACAAAATCAGTTCCAATAGAGCAGTAATGAACTGAACCAGTTACACCCAACAAAAGAACTCTGGGAGATGACTATGAACCACTACTTAGAATTCCCAATACCCCTATTTTTGTCTATTTGCATTTTATTTCCTATACTGGCTAATTGTACAATATTTCAAATTCCAATTCTTTTTGTACAGCAAAATAACTGTTTGGACATGTATACATATATTGTATATAATTTATAATTTAAAATATGTAACATGTATTGGTCAACCTGCCATCTGGGGGAGGGGGGTAGGAGGAGGAGGGGAAAAATTGGAATAAAAGACTTGGCAATTGTCAGTGCTGTAAAATTACCCATGTGGGGACTTCCCGCCAAGATGGCAGAGTGGAGGCAGACAGCTGCTTGAGCTCTGCATTTTCTCTCAATACTTACTTCATGACAAGCCTCAGAATTAATGCTTGACCAGAAAAGAAACTCACAAATAGTCACCAACGGAAGACATCCTTGAAATTCACCAGAGAAGGTCTGTGTTTGCTCAGGGGAGGGTTGAAAAGACCGGGCCAAGACTGAGGGCGGGCAGTGAGAGTGAGACAGGTAGCTCACATAGCTCAGACCAGAGGGGGGAGGGGCACGATTTCTTCCATTTCTGTGAAAAGACTTTTACCCCAGCGTGGATGTTCCAATTTGGCAGCAAGCCAGGAGCAGCAGAGAGGATGTAAACACCAGAAGTGAAGAATAAAACCCCAGAAAGCTAGCTTGTCTCAGGACCTGGCCACCCCCACTCCCACCCGGAGTGACTCAATGCGTTCTTAGAGCCTCAGAGCACAAACTCAGCACAGCCATCACTGTCCTGTTAGTGTCTCACTGCTGTCTCCCACAGTCTGTAGAGGAAGCCCAGTACACCATCCAGCGCCATCCCCCCCAAAAAAAAACCAGACCAATTGTTTCTCTTGTCAATTTGTTTTCTTCAATTCCCTCTCTGAGAAAATGAACAAAAAATTCAAAAGAGCTCTAACCATTGACAGCTTCTGTATGGAGAGAGAGCAGACTTCAAACACTGAGGAGACTAAAAGCAGATTAAATCCAGAGGAATCCACTAATGGGGATATGATCTGCTCCTCAATATATAAGACTCTCACAGAGGAAATCAAAAAGGCTCTCACAAGAGAGCTAGAAGAGAAATGGGAAAAGGAAAGGGAAGCTTGGCAAGAGAGTTTGGAGAAGTTATCCAACGCATTTGAAAACAGAGTGGATAAAGAAAACAAATCATTGAGAAATAAAATTAGTGAGCTGGAAAAAGAAAACAGCTCTCTAAAAAATAAAATGGATGAAATGGAAAAAAAGTCCATAGAAGAAAAAAACTCACTTAAAAACTCAATTGGACAATTACAAAAAGATATTAAAAAAGTGAGTGAAGAAAATACATCATTGAAAATTAGACTTGAACAAGTAGAAATGAATGACGCAAGGAGAAACCAAGAAGTAGTCAAGCAAAACCAGAAAAACAAAACAATTGAAAAGAATGTCAAGTACCTTATTAGAAAGACAACAGACCTGGAAAACAGATACAGGAGAGACAATTTGAGAATAATCGGACTCCCTGAAAAATGTGAGAAAAAAAGAGCCTGGACACTATTTTCCAGGAAATTATCAAAGAGAACTGCCCAGACGTTTTGGAAACAGAGGGTAAAATAGACATTGAAAAAATTCATCGATCACCTACTGAAGGGGACCCTAAAATCAAAATGTCAAGAAATATAGTGACCAAGTTCAAGAACCATCAGACGAAGGAAAAAATATTGGATGGAAGAAAAAAGCAATTCAGATATGGAGGAGCCACAATAAGGATAACCCAGGATCTAGCAGTGTCCACAATAAAAGAACAAAGGGACTGGAATATGATATTCCAGAAGGCTAAGGAACTTGGTATGCAGCCAAGAATAACTTTCTCAGCAAAAATGAGCATTATTTTCCAGGGAAGAAGATGGACATTTAATGAAATAAATGAATTCTATCTATTCTTGATGAAAAAAAACAGATCTACACAAAATGTTTGATCTTCAAATACAGAACTCAAGATATTTCTAAAAAGGTAAAAAGAAGTCTTGAGAACTATATTTCTGCCACAAAGATATGTAAAGAACACATGTCTAATTTGTCCTAGAAACTAGAGGTGGAAAGGAAATTATAGCATAAAAAAGGGTAAAGTGGTGGTACTACATCTTATGAAGAGGCAAAGGTAACCTATTATATCTGAGAGAAATGAAGGAGGGAGATGAACATAATGTGTATCAATAGACATATTTGATTTATGGTGAAACTTCTTCCACTTCATTGAAAAGTGAGAGGGAAGGAGTAAGCTAAGGGGAAGGGAATACAGAAATTGTGAGAAAAAAGGGTAAAATAGGAAGAGGAACTTTAAGGTGTGTGAGGGATACTAAAAATGGAGGGCTGTGAAAAGCAAGTGATGTTCACAAGTTTAATACTGGTTAGGGTGATAAGAGGGAAGGAAAGGAGAAAAGCATAAGCAGGGGTTAACAGGATGGCAAGCAATATAGAATTAGTCATTCTACCATAAATGCGAATAGGGTAAACTCCCTCATAAAGAGGAAGCAGTTAGCACACTGGATTAAAAGCCAGAAACTTACTATATGTTGTTTACAGGAAACACACCTGAAACAGGGTGATACATTCAAAATAAAAGTAAAAGGGTGGAGCAGAATCTACTATGCTTCCGGTGAAGCCAAAAAAGCAGGGGTAGCCATCCTCATCTCAGATCAAGCAAAAACAAAAATTGATCTAATTAAAAGAGATAAGGAAGGGCATTATATCCTGCTAAAGGGTAGTATAGATAATGAAGCAGTATCAATATTAAACATATATGCACCAAGTGGTGCAGCATCTAAATTCTTAAAAGAGAAATTAAGAGAGCTGCAAAAAGAAATAGACAGCAAAACTATAATAGTGGGAGATCTCAACCTTGCACTCTCAGAATTAGATAAATCAAACCACAAAATAAATTAAAAAACGTCAAAGAGGTAAATAGAATACTAGAAAAGTTTGATATGATAGATCTTTGGTGAAAGCTAAATGGAGACAGAAAGAAGTGCACTTTCATCTCAGCAGTTCATGGAACCTATACAAAAATTGATCATATACTATGACATAAAAACCTCAAAATCAAATGCAGTAAGGCAGAAATAGTAAATGCATCCTTTTCAGACCACAATGCAATGAAAATTACATTTAATAAAAAGCCAGGGGAAAATAAACCAAAAAATAATTGGAAACTAAATAATCTTATACTAAAGAATGATTGGGTAAAACAGCAAATCATAGACATAATTAATAACTTCACCTAAGAAAATGACAATAATGAGACACCATACCAAAATGTGTGGGATACAGCCAAAGCAATAATAAGGGGAAGTTTTATATCTCTAGAGGCCTACTTGCATAAAATAGAGAAAGAGAGGGCCAACGAATTGGGCTTACAACTAAAATTGCTAGAAAAGGAACAAATTAAAATCCCCAGACAAACACAAAACTTGAAATTCTAAAAATAAAAGGTGAGATTAATAAAATTGAAAGTAAAAAAAAAAAACTATTAAATTAATTAATAAAACTAAGAGTTGGTTCTATGAAAAAGCCAACAAAATAGACAAACCCTTAGTAAACCTGATTTAAAAAAAGGAAAGAGGAAAAGGAAATTGTTAGTCTTAAAAATGAAAAGGGACAACTCACCACGGAAGAGGAAATTAGAACAATAGTTAGGAGCTACTTTGCTCAACTTTATGCCAATCAATTCGATAACTTAAATGAAATGGAAGAATACCTTCAAAAATATAGCTTGCCCAGATTAACAGAGGAAGAAGTAAATAGTCTAAATTGTCCAATTTCAGAAAAAGAAATAGAACAAGCTATTAACCAACTCCCTAAGAAAAAATCCCCAGGACCAGATGGATTTACATGTGAATTTTACCAAACATTTAAAGAATAGCTAACTCCAATGCTATATAAACTATTTGAAAAAATAGGGATTGAAAGAGTCCTACCAAATTCCTTTTATAACACAGACATGGTACTGATACCTAAACCAGGTAGGCTGAAAACTGAGAAAGAAAATTATATTCCAATCTCCCTAATGAATATTGATGCTAAAATTTTAAATAAAATATTAGCAAAGAGACTATAGAAAATCATCCCCAGCATAATACACTATGACCAAGTAGGATTTATACCAGGAATGCAGGGCTGGTTTACTATTAGGAAAACTATTAGCATAATCAACTATATCAATAACCAAATTAACAAAAACCACATGATCATCTCAATAGATGCAGAATGATAAAATCCAACATCCATTCCTACTAAAAACACTTGAGAGTATAGGAATAAATGGACTATCCCTTAAAATAATAAGGAGCATATATTTAAAACCGTCAGTAAACATCATATGTAATGGCGATAAACTGGGAACCTTTCCCCGTAAGATCAGGTGTTAGGATTACTAGGTGAGAACTCAGGTTGTCTGGACAATGACAAGGTGAGAATTCAGGTTGTCTGGATAATTACAAGGTGAGAACTCAAGTTGACTTGATAAGAGGAGCAAGCTCATTGGTTGGAGTACTTCTTCCCAGAAACCCTTGCATTATCCCACGCCCATTCTCTGGGAGGATAAAAGAGGACACCACTCCAGAGATAGGAGAAGACTCTGCACTACATCAGGCTTGATGGGGCTCTCTGCAGGAAGGGAAGTCACTTCTCTGGACAAGAGTTAACAGCAACTGCCTGGAGACAGCAGTTCACTAGAGGAAGAAGAATCTGTCCGAGAGATTAGAGTTGACACTGCAGATCTCCCCTCAGAGAGCGATCAGCAGCGTCTAGAGACAATAGCATGCTACAATCAGGAGTGAAACAAGGTTGCCCACTATCACCATTACTATTCAATATTGTACTAGAAACATTAGCCTCGGCAAAAAGAGCAGAGAAAGAGATTCAAGGAATTACAGTAGGAAATGAGGAAATCAAACTATCACTCTTTGCAGATGACATGATGGTATACTTAGAGAACCCCAAAGACTCTGGTAAAAAGCTATTAGACATAATTCAGAACTTTAACAAAGTTGCAGGATACAAAATAAATCCACATAAATTCTCAGCATTTTTATACATTACCAACATAGTCCAACAGCAAGAGATACAAAGAGAAATTCCATTCAAAATAATGATTGATAGTATAAAATATTTGGGAATATATCTACCAAAGGAAAGTCAGGAATTATATGAGCAAAATTATGAAACACTTGCCACAAAAATAAAGTCAGATTTAAATAATTGGAAAGACATTAAGTGCTCTTGAATAGCAAATATAATTAAGATGACAATACTCCCTAAGCTAATCTATTTATTTAGTGCTATACCAATCGACCTAGAAAAAATAACAACAGAATTCATATGTAACAACAAAAGGTCGAGAATTTCAAGGGAAGTAATGAAAAAAAAATTAAGTGAAGGTGGTCTAGCTGTACCTGATCTAGAACTATATTATAAAGCAATAGTCACCAAATCCATTTGGTATTGGCTAAGAAATAGACTAGTTGATCAGTGGAATAGGTTAGGTTCACAGGGCAAGATAATGAATAAAAATAGCAATCAAGTGTTTGACAAACCCAAAGATACCAACTTTTGGGATAAGAATTCATTATTTGACAAAATGCTGGGAAAACTGGAAATTAGTATGGCAGAAACTAGGCATTGACCCACATTTAACACCACATACTAAGATAAGATCAAAATGGGTCCAAGATTTAGGCATAAAGAACGAGATCATAAATAAATTATAAACATAGGATAGAGAGGGAAAGGAAGGAAGGAAGGAAGGAAGGAAGGAAGGAAGGAAGGAAGGAAGGAAGGAAGGAAGGAAGGAAGGAAGGAAGGAAGGAAGGAAGGAAGGAAGGAAGGAAAGAAGGAAGGAAGGAAGGAAGGAAGGAAGGAAGGAAGGAAGGAAGGAAGGAAGGAAGGAAGGAAGAAACTGTGATAACAATCTCTAAAACCTTAAAATGTCCTTAGGTCTCAAATGTTCTAGAAGATTCTATGGAGACATCAATGATCATATCTGGTTGAGATACTATATGAATCACATTTTGATAGATTTTTTAAAACTTACTTCTATTCATTGAAAGCTTTTGGTTATTTTCCTCTACCCAATCCAACTTTTTTTCTTCATGTTCTTCCCATATTCTTCTCCAAAAGATAGTAATGTCATCAAGATATACTAATACTTTCAAGTACTTCATGTCTTGATCTGTTTTCCCAATAAGTCACTGAAATGTAGCAGGTACCCCAACATGTTTTTTTTCAAACTGTGGGAGACCCAGATGGACTGATAAAAGAATGAAAATCATTCTTACCTTTTTCTGCAGCAGGAATCTGCTAGTAGCCACTGCATAAGTCCAAGACTAAGAATTACATACTAGATAGTCCAGTATCAGGAACTATTACCATGGTATACTAATCTATTTCAGCTCCTTTGTTCAAAGTTCAATAATTTACAAACATCCATATATTTCTATTCTTCTTAGCTACCAGTATTATCAGTGATACATATTAATATCAATGATAGATACAATAATAGCATTCACCAATTGGTCTTTGAAATGATTTCTGAGTTCATCTACTTCAAATAGAATCAGCTGTTTGATGGAGCTAGAGGAAATCACAACTAGACTTATTATCATTTTATTACATAAACTCAACAGGACCTTCATTGTTTCATGGCAATACTTTTATACTTTCCTCATTGATGGTATCCTTTGTCCTTACTCTATGGCAGCCTTGCCTCATAATTTCCCCCCAAAAATGCATCCATTGGCATCTTCTACCCTCTCTCTCATATCTCATCATTTAAATCAGTGATCCTCAAACTTTTTTAAATAAGGGGCCAGTTCACTGTCAGACTGTTGGAAGGCCAGACTATAGTAAAAACAAAAACTCACACTCTGTCTCCGCCCCTCAGCCCATTTGCAATAACACGGCAGGCTGCATAAATGCCCTCAACTGGCCACATGTGGCCTTCAGGAGGTAGTTTGAGAACCCCTGATTTAAATGTTTTTCCCATTATGTCTTCCTTCACCTCTTGTTACATGAAGAGGTTGCCTTTCTCCTTAATTAAGGAAAGTACTATACATATATCTTTGATCCCATTTTATTCAATCTTCTCCATTAGATTGCCTTCTCTGCCACTCTTGCCAATGTTCAATCTTTCTTTGTCTATTGATTTCATTCCTAATGTCTAAACACATGCCCATATCTTCACAATTCTTAAAAACTTATTTGATCAGGGGCAGCTAGGTGGTGCAGTGGATAGAGCACCAGCCCTGAATTCAGGAAGACTTGAGTTCAAATCTGGTCTCAGACACTGAACACTTCCTAGCTGTGTGACCCTGGGCAAGTCACTTAACCCCAGCCTCAGGGGGGAAAAAAAAACAAAAAACTTATTTGATCATTCTGTTACCTGTTATCATTTTATATTTCTCCTCCTTTTTATAGCTAAACTCATAGAGAAAGCTGCCTACAGTCATTGCTTCTTTCCTCCCACTCTACTCCAAATTCCTGAAACTGCTTTGTCCAAAACTATCAGTGATCTGTTAAAAAAAAAAAAAACAGACCTTTTGTAATATTTAAGCATTAACAAACAAAACATATTTACATATTGGTCATGTTCAAAAAGGATTTTCTTATTCTTATTATCAGTCCATTATCTCTATAAAGAGTATTCTTTTATAAGTTCTCAAGAATCTTTGATCATTTGGTTAACCAGCATTATTAAGTCATTCAAAAATGTTTGTTTTATATATTGGTTGTAAAATTTTATAGATCCATCTTTTTTTCTCTTTTAATATTGTTGACTATAATCTTATGAATTCTCTCTTTTTTCTGGGTTTCCATGACACTAATCTTTCCTGCTTCTCCTCCTACCTGTCTGACCTCTCCTCTGTGTCATTTGATGACTGGACCTCCAGGTTATACTCAATGTAGTTAGATTATGTGGAGTGTTTTCAGGGTCCAAGCCAATCTCTTTCCCTGGCCAGGTCTTCTTTTCCCAATTCTGGTCCTATAGGTCTCAGCTTCTATAATAGCAAAACTTCATTCTCTTCACAAGCCCATCTGTCCTGTGACCCTTACCAAAGTTGTGTAAAAGGGTATATTTTTCCTTCTAGATATCTCTTCGCAGAGTGGTTGCCTTAGTTGCTTATATTCTATAATAACATTACCTTTTTAGGAAACAAGGTTTTGTCCATGGTTCCATCTCTTAACAGATTTTCTACAGTCTTTGGGCCTCTCCATATGCAAGAGGCTTCCTTGTTCCACAAATAAGAGCATGCTCTTATTTGTGTCTTTACAGGGCAAATCTGTATTATTCTCTCCATCCTTTAAATTATATTCATCAACTTTTTGAAATTGGAAGATAGAATGCATTAGCAAGGAAGATAGTTTTGATGGATTGTATCATCATGCTAGGAAAGTAATAATACAGTTTAGAAGATGGGAGCAGGTTGTTAAAAAGCTTTGCAATATCAAATACCAAACACAGAAGTTTATATCTGATCCTAGAAGTGACAGGGAGACATTGGAATTTATTGAGTAGAGGAATGACATGGTCAGGCTTCAATTTAAAGAAAATCTCTTTGGTAGTTATGTGGAAGATTTATTGAAGTGGAGAAACACATTAGGCAAGGAGACTGATTAGATTGTCATTGTAAAAGTTCAGACAAAACAAATTGGTATGTATGTAAATATTAAGAGAAATATCTTTCTCTTTCTCTTTTTCTTTCTATCTTTCTCTCTGTCTCTCTGTCTCTGTCTCTGTCTCTGTCTCTCTCTCTCTCTGTCTGTCTCTGTCTGTCTGTCTGTCTGTCTCTCTCTCTCTCTCTCTCTCTCTCTCTCTCACACACACACACACACACACACACACACACATAAACATGAATATAATATTTACTACTTCAAGAATCTATGATTTCATAAGTGTGGGCACTCCCTCTACATCATAGTGGTTTATCTCTCTACAACTTGGTAGGTAATCTTTATTATTAGGGTCATAAATACATGCATACATACATACATGCATATGCATACACACATAAATCATTCCATAGAAGGCAACTTGAGAGGTCAATTAGCTTCTTTCAACTTAGCTGAACTGAATATCATATGGTATATTACATATTACATGGATTGGTATCCATACACAAATAACTATAATAAAACCCACAGCACACCAAATGTATAAAAGAGGAACAAATTGTTATATAACAATAATGCATGAGACAACATTATAACCTTTCAGTTACACAGAAAGACAATGTATAATGCTTAAAAGCAACAAAAGCTAGACATAGGATTTTAAGTTCTTTTTCCTGTCCCTTGACCATCAGCTAACATGCCTTATTTGTTCTTCTTACAAGATAGTTGTCCTACAATTTGTAAAGGAAAAAAAAATCTGCTTTTAATCAACATCCTGCCTGATCTGAAATGTGACTTTTGTTGCCATTGTTGCATTCAGGGTTAGGAGAAAAGAAGCATTGTTGTGACATATTTCAAGTAGTGCTGTTCCTGCCAAAGAAGATAAGTGAAATGCATTTTTCCATGGGCAGAAGTACTCCATAGAATACAAGAGCAATTGGCATTATTAGAGACCAAAAACATTTCAACTTTCCTCTTTAGTGATTTTTATAAAACTTTATCCATGGTTATATGTCTAATATCATATCTTTATATTCTCCCTTTCCTTACCAGTTTAACTTTTTATTTAATTATCTGGTCACAAAGTAAGCATATTGTATGTTTTTTTTAAAAATTAAATAGCAAAATCAAATAGCCAGTGCATAATAGTCATTTCCCTGTGGATTGCTAAGGTTCGGTAACACCTTTCTATATATTCCCAAATGTTAGTAAATGTACTCTCACTTTTCATAAATAGGAGCTCTCTTTTGCACCATACTCCATTAAAAATGGTGAGAATCTGTGATTTTTCAGAGTTGTCCCAGATCATCCTATTTCCCTAATGCCTCTGGGAAAAGAACTGGCTTTTAAGTTAAAGGTCCTATAACTTAGTAGTTACGTTATTTGGGAGAGTTATGAATCCCTTTGAAACCCAGGGATTTCATAAATAAATAAATAAATGAAGGGATTAGATTACATGAACTTTAAGAAGGAATGTATGAGTAACAATGAAAGGACAAATGGATGGAAGAAGGGAAAGAGAAAAGGAAGAAAGGGTGTTAGGATTACAAGGTGAGAACTCAGGTTGTCTGGACAGTGACAAGGTGAGAACTCAGGTTGTCTGGACAGTGACAAGGTGAGAACTCAGGTTGACTGGACAATTATAAGGAGAGAACTCAGGTTGACTTGACAGTTCTCTGGTTCACACCTTTGGTTTGGGCCTTTAAAGGGAGTTTACACCTTAGAAATTCTAAGAGGAGCAAGTTCATTGGTGGAAGTATTTCCCCACGCCCCATTGAGTTCTCACATGCCTATTCTCTGGGAGGATAAAAGAAGGGCAGCATTGGGTCTGAGAGTATCTACTGTGGGATAGAGTTGTGATTCCAGGCTGGCTGAAAGGAGACCAGTCTGATTTGGGGAAGGACAAGAGCTGGAGGAGATTCAGAGTTCCCAAGAAACCTGCGCACAGAGGAAAAGATTTTACAGATCTCCTCCCAGAGAAGGATTATAATTGAGCAGATGACGGGACCCTCACAATTCAAGAACTTTACAAAAGGGCAAATGAAAAAGTATTTATTAAGTGATTACTATGTCAAGTAGGCTCAAGTCAATCTTCATTTATCACAAAGACCCACTATGTGCCAAGAACTATGTGCTAAGTATTGTGACTATAAAGAAAGGCATTTTTTTTTTCTTTTCTATCATAGAATTTACAGTTAAATAGGGAAAAAACATGTAAATAATTATGCACAACTATAGGGGGGTGGAGCCAAGATGGGGGAGAAGGCACACACTCTTTAAGCTCCTCTCATGCCCTCACTACTAATCCTTGAATTTAGCCTCAAAAATAGTGCTTGACTGGTGAAATTCACAAAGATTAAAGGTGCAACGACTTACCAGCTGAAGATAATCTGGAAGACCACCAAAGCAGGTTTGTCCTGAGGGGTGGGAACAGATCAGTGACAGGTAGGGAAAGAGGGAAGTCTAGGGATTTATCCTGGGGACAGGATACCCTCTGTGGCTAGAAGAGCAGTGGAAATGACCCTGCCATAGACTGACTGCTTTGCCTTGATTGTAAAGCAGGGGACCAACACAGAGATTAGAGCCAGAGGTACAGGAGACTCTAAAAACATTGTACCCCCAAAAAAACTGGAAGTGATTCAGCATAGACCAGTGCAACTGTGTAGCTGAACACTGAAGTATGGCCCTGGCTGCTGCAAATCTACATGGCAGGGGGGTGCAGCCTGGAGCAGCCTCCTAATCTGCACAGTGGGGGGCTCAGCCTGGGGCAACAGAACTTCCACAACCCGCCTGTACTTCTAGGGCAGAGACACTTCCAGTCCCAAGCAGGGGTATTCAGCTGGTCAGCTGCTAATACCCACAGTTCCACAGCTGGCTTTGGATTGCACTTTCTGCACTTTCACCACACTGACTCTTGCCTCAGGGCAGTCATTAATCCGCACAGAGGGGTTCTTAGCAGAGTACTTCTGCAGCTCAGCTATGCAGGCCTGAGTGACTTCCAGTGGGGAACCTTTTCCCAGAGAACTCCCATACCTGGCCACTCTTTGTAGCCAGTTGACAGGCTGTCCATACACCTATCCCTGTTCTGCAGAGGAAGCTGATAACCTTCTGGCCCTGAAGTCAGACCCTACAGACTTTAAAAATGAGTAAAAAAATTAAAAGGACGATTGATAGCTTCTATACAGAAAGAGAGCAGGTTTTCAACCCCGAGGAGACTAATAGCAGACAGTCTCCAGACAATTGTTGGTCCCCAACACAAAAGGCTCTCCTAGAAGAGACTATTAAAAATCTTAAAAGAGAACTAGAAGAAAAATGGGGAAAGGAAAGAGAAGCTATGCAAAAAAGTAACAACTTCCTCAAAGGTGAACTTGAAAAGGTAAAAATCTCACAGGAAGTGCAGGGAAACAGGACTTGTGAATTGGAAAAGGTAAAAAACTCCCAGGAGAGTAGGATTTGTGAATTAGAAAAAGAAATTAGCTCACTAAAAATTAAAAAAAATTAATGATATGGAAAACAATTCCATAGAGCAAAACAACTCATTTAAAAACTCAATTTGACATATTCAAAAAGAAATATAAAAGCTAATGAAGAAAATAACTCATTAAAAATCAGAACTGAATAAATAGAAATGAATGATTCCCTGAGACATCAAGAATCAGTCAAGCAAAACCAAAACAAAAGAAAAAATAGAAAGAAATATTACATATCTACTTGGAAAAACAACAGACCTGGAAAATAGATCTAGGAGAGAATAATCTGAAGATTATTGAACTTCCAGAAAATTATGATGAAAAAAAGAGTTTAGATACTATTTTACAGGAAATCATCAAAGAGAACTGCCCAGAAGTAACAGAACCAGAAGGGAAATAGGCATTAAAAGAATTCATCAAACACCTTCTGAAAAAGACCCTTAAAAAAAAAAAAACTCCACAGAATATTGTGGCCAAATTTCAGAACCATCAGACCAAGGCAAAAATCTTACAAGCAGCCAGGAAAAAACAATTCAAATATCAAGGTGCCACAATAAGAGTCACTCAGACTGCATCGACATTAAAGGATCAAAGGGCCTGGAATCTGATATTCTGAAAGGCAAAAGAACTTGGAATGCAACCAAGAATAAACTACCCAGCTAAGCTGAGTATTTTCTTCCATGGAAAAAGATGAACATTTAATACAACAGATGAATTTCATTTGTTTCTAAGAAAAAAAATAGATCTAAACAAAAAGTTTGATCACCAACCAAGAGAAGCAGAAAAAAAGTAAAAGGAACTCTATACATAAAGTCTACATGTATAATTTGATTTTACTGATATAACATAAAAAAGGGAAATAGAAATGGAAAGGGGATAGTATCAGAAAAAGGGAAAAGGGGAGATAAAAAGAGGGAAATTACATCCTACGAAGAGGCAAAGAAAACCTATCATATGTGAGGTAAGTTATAGAGGGAGAGAAACATTGTGTGAATCTTACTCCCATAAGAGTTGGCTCAAAGAGAAAATAATTGACATATTTGTTTTACAGAGAATACTCTCTCACCTCATTAAAAAGTGAGAGAGAAAAAGGGAGAAGGAAAAGAGTAATAAAGGATGGGTACAAAAAAGGGGGAGGGATTTAAAGGGAGGAGGGAGGGATACTAAAGAGGGAGGGCTGCATGACACAAGTGAGGCCCATAAGTTTAATACTGGGGAGGGGGTTCAGGGGGGGCAAGGGAAAAAAAAGCATAATCCGGGATATTATGATAGCAGGAAATAGAGAATTAGTAATTTTAACTGTAAATGTGAATGGGATGAACTCTCCCATTAAGCAGAAGTGGAGAGCAGACTGGATCAAAAGTCAGAACCCTACAATATGTTGTTTACAGGAAACACATTTAAGCAGGGAGATACATACAGAGTAAAGGTAAAAGGCTGGAGCAGAATCTATTATGCTTCAGGCAAAGTAAAAAAAGCAGGGGTAGCCATCCTTATCTCAGATCAAGCAAAAAATGTAAAAAAAAAAATTATGCACAAATAAGATATTCAGAGAAAGCTATAGATAACTGCAAAGAGGAGGCAATAGGATAAAGGGGAACTCTTAAAGTCTTTTTGTAGAGAATATGATTCTCAATAAGACTTAAGAGAAACCAGGAAGATTGGAAGGAAAGCTGAGGAGGAAGAGAGATCTAGGCATGAGAGAGAGAGAGCCAATTGCAATGCCTGGAGTGAGGAGATGAAATATCATGTGCAAAGAAAAACAAGAGTAGAAAGGGGTAAATTGTGAAAGGCTTTAAAAGCTAAACAGATGATTTTATATTTATATTTGATTTTAAGGCAATAGGAAGCCACTGAATGGGAGATGATGGCCTAGTCAGACCCATACTTAAAGAAGATCAGTTTAATAAAAAATGGGCTAGAGTAAGGCTTGAAGAATTGAGACAAGGAGACCAATCAGGAGATTACTGCAATAGTACATATGTGAGATGACCAGAGTAGTGGCACTGTTAGGGAGATAGCAAATTTGAGAGATATTATAAAGTTAGAAACAATAGGATTTGGCAACTGATTTGATATGGGGATGAGTGAGAATAGAGGATGATACCTAAATAGTAAGCCAAGGTGACTGAAATGATTGTGGAATCCTCAAAGGGGATTTAGGAAGAGGTCAGGTTTAGAGGAAACAATGGGTTCTATTTTTGATGCTGAGTTTAAGATGTCTAAGAAAGACCCAGTTTGAAACATCCAATAAACAGTAGGAAATGTGAGATTGGATATCAAGAGAAGTCTGAAGACTGGAGAAAGGGATATATATGAGAATAATTCATAATGGAGATCATGATTGGATGAGTTTACCAAGTGATGGATAATATAGAGGAAGAATGAAAGGAACTGAAACAACAAGTACCCTAAGGGAGAAACATTTGCCAGGCAAATCAACTCACCACTTTGACCATCATTTCACATCTGATAGATAGCTCAGGATTCTGACTTCAAGAGACGTTGGGGGCAGCTGGGTAGCACAGTAGATAGAGCACCAGCCCTGAAGTCAGGAGGACCTGAGTTCAAATCTGGTCTCAGACACTTAACACTTCCTAGCTGTGTGACCCTAGGCAAGTCACTTAAGCCCAATTGCCTCAACAATCAAAAAAAAAAGCCTTTGGAATATCCATGGCTCTCAAACAACCAGACCTGCTTTTATCCTAGCCCTCAAAATTACCAACAATAACTGGTGATGAACTATCACCAATAGGTAGATAAGTCATAGGAAACTTGGGGGGAGTAGCACCCCCTCAAGATCACTATTCTTGTTTCCAGCTTAGCACTCATAGCTATCATTTGAGAAAACAATTGCTCTTCAGAAGGAATCAGACATCCTTATCAGCTGCAAACCAACTTCCATACACAGGGCAACCAAACCAGGCTGGCTGACCTTGAGTCAGTATGTGTCAGCAAGTCAAACCACCCACTATGACTGTAACCATCATCTCTCCACCAATCTTAATGAGGATTGCTCAGGCCTATAAATACAAAAATCTTGGGGGAAATAGCAATATTTCCAGAGTAGTGGCTTCAGCTATTTCTTGGAAAGGAAGTCCTGTAAAAACATAACCTGAAAACTGTTCCTGCAGCTACTGAAGATTCAGAAAGAAAATTCTTGGTATTAAAGCCCTTCTCATCATCAAATGGTTCAACATCAGAAACATCATTTTATCAGTCGAAATTGTATTAATTACACCCAGAGAGAAGACTGTGGGAACTGAGTGTGGTTCACAACATAGCATTTTCACTATTTTTCTTGTTGTTTGTTTGCATTTTATTTTGTTTCTCTTTTTATACTGGTTTGATTTGATTTTTCTTGTGCAACATGAAAATTGTACAAATATGTACGCATATATTAGATTTAACATATGTTTCTACCATGTTTAACATATATTGGACTAATTGCCATCCAGGGGAGGGTGTGGGGGAAGGGGAAGAAAATTGGAACACAAGGTTTTACAAGGGCTAATGTTGAAGAATTATCCATGCATATGTTTTGAAAAATTAAAAGCTTTAATAAAGAAAAAATAAAATAAACAAGACTAGAAGTGAGGGACAGGCTGATTTTAGGAAAGCTTGGAAAGATTTACATGAACTGATGCTGAGTGAAACAGCGGAATCAGGAAAGCACTGTGCACAGGAATAGCAAGATTGTGTGATGATCAAACATGATAGACTTGACATTTCTCAGCAGTTCAGTGATCCAAAACAATTTCAATAAACTTTGGGTAGAAAAATGCCATGCACATCCAGAGAGAACTGTGGAAACTGAATGTAAGTCAAAGCATGCAATTTTTACCTTTTATTTCTGTATTTTTGCTCGTGGTTTTTCTCTTTTGTTCTGATTTTTCTCTTCTAACACAACTCAAATAGAAATATGTAAAATATGAATATGCATATATTACCTAAAAAATAAAAATAAAAATACCACTAACACAATAAAATAAATAAGATAAAAAAACCAAAAATGAATTTTGAGAACTATCTTTACATGTATTTTGAAAAAATAAAATTCTATTGAGAAAAAAAATTGTATTAATAACATTAAAGAAGATATATTAATATCGGCATTGCCAGATCCTATCAGAGGAACATAGGTAGCATAATAGATAAAATACTAGGTCTGGAGACAAGAAGAAATGGAAAGTCTTGTTTTATTTCACAATTTAAAAATAAGAAAAAAAAAATTAAGTTGATTTGATTTTGTTTAAAGGCCATTTCCTGCTGTGTGACTGGGATTATACTTGTTAATCCTTTACTTGGGTGTCTGAATTTTCAATTATGGCTCTATTTAAATCAGATATCTGATCCAGTTAAGAATCTCTGCTTAAAACTAGATGTTAAAATTCCCACCTCTTTTTCCCCTGATTGGTCTATGTCTAATATGTTCTATGCCAGCACACACACACATAGAAAACCTATTTGAGAATTTTATAGTACTTGACCTTTTTTGAAAGTTCTAGAATTTTATGCTTATCAGTATGGATTGCTAATGTGTTTGAGATTCAGCTATAATGCTGAGAGTACTACACCTAGATCTATACCACTCTGAAAGCAGTAATACTAAATATACTAAATACTATTTCTGAAAGACCATGAATTCAGGTCTGAATCCAGTACTGTTCCATGACATACCAATGTACATTAGAATCTGGAGCTATAAATGGCTGCTATCAAAATAGATGGGTTCTTGTCAAATATCCTTGCCAAGAAACAAGCTTAGTTATGAGTGTACATGCCTTCATTGGCTGAAAACCCTCACTTTGAATAAAAGTTCTTTTGGAACAATTTAACAACACTCTATCAGTATTGGCACATAGGCATAATTATAATAATCATTATTATTATTTTTGTTATCCAATATGATTCACCTCCAGTGAACTTAAGATCAGTCTGACTACTGTGTATTTAATATTTTAATTAACCCTGACTCATACTCCTTAAGAATTGTTTTCTTCATAGTGCTATGATATCTCTGGAAAAATTGTTATCCATATAATCTTGTGTTATGAACACTACATAGCAGCACATTCATATCTGTGGGGGGAAAACTCTTCCATGAGTCTATGTAATAGTATATTTTTTCCAACTAAAAATTTTAAAGTATCAAGGCACGAACTCTAATTTAGAACTTTGACATGCTTCATGTTTAAGTATGGAGACCATCATTGTATATACTTCTTGGAGCTGAGAAACGTGAGTGAAAGATGGAAGAAGATAACTAGAGGAGATAAAGTCAAAGGGAAGAGAGGAGAAAAGTCAAAGAGTACTTGAGAATTAGAGGGAAATGGAGGCAAGGAGAAAATAGAGATAATTTTAAATGAAAAATTTCTAATGAAAAGCACAAAGAATAGAGATATCAGAGTGAGATTAAAAAGATATGAGTTGTGATTATTTTTCATGATTCAGTGAAATATAACTAGGAACAAAATAAAGAATAAGATATCTAGCTGTCATACTGTCATTTCAACTATTTCAAAGACTTATTCATTTGTTGCTTCTTTAGAATATTTCAACTAATCTAATGGTATATCTATCCAGATTGCAACCCATTAATCTTCCTCATTTTGTGTGATTCATATGTATTCCTGTCTTCTGATTCATTTAATATTTTGTTAATATCATTGCTGTACTTGGGTTAGCCATGAATTATGCTTTACTATCACTATTGATTCCACCTCTTTTCCAGTCATACATATTCTTAATATATTTAATGACCCTTTTCATGTTCAATTCACTGGTAATGCTATATAGCAAAGTAACAACAAAAACTGTTATGTCCGGGCTAGCTCCTTAAAGGGCTCAGAATCAGCCAGAGTCAGGAAAAGCAAAAGTCCTTGCCCCATGTTGGGCGCCAAAATGTAATGTTCTGTTGTCTCTAAATTGTGATCCTTCTCTGGGAGGAGGTTTCTTTTCTGTAAATCCTTTTCTCTGGGAGCAAGTTTCTTGGGAGGCTTCTGGAGCCTCCAGCCAGAGTGAAGGTAGACGTGGGAATGAATCAGAATCTGCCTCCAATAGTGTGGGATTGTGGATTTCCCAGAAGTCAATCCTAGTTGTGAATCTCCATGAGCAGGCTTTTCCTTTAGACTTGTGAATCTGCTCTTGTCCAACTGTCCCCAGTCAGCACCACAGTAGAATATAGAATCCTTCTCCCTGACTCTTGGTTCCTTTTATCCTCCCAGAGGATAAAAGGTTTGTGGGTACTCCTTAGAAAACCAATGAACTAGCTTCTTTAAAGGTGTTAATTCCTTCAAAGGTATAAACTCCTTTCAGAAGTCTAAAGGTGTAAACTCCTTTTAAAGGTGTGAACTCTGAACTAGAGAATTGTTAAGTACTGACTTAGCACCTAGTAAGGATTCTAACAAAAAACAACAAAGAATTTTAAGTTAATTCCTCATAACATCCCCATGGTTGCAGTGATGGTAAGTATTATTCCCAGTCTACAGATTTGAAGAAACTGAAGAGGTTCAGAGAAGTTTGAGTGACACCCAAAGTTATAATGCAATTTGATATCTTTCCATTGCTCCTTGGGTGATTTGCAATTTTATTCTTCCAAAATCACAGTTATTAATTGCAAACATCAAAAATATTGTCATTAAAAACCTGGATTTTTGTGACAACAAACAGTTTGGATGTATTGGACAGGCTCCTTGATTCGCAAAATGCCATCCAACCTGATCCCTTCTTTCTATTCAGTTCTGAGGCCTGGCAAGTTCATCATTCTTCTGCAGAGGCCATCTAAGAGTTATGTGCTGATGGACTGAATTATATAGAGAGCACTATCAAAATAACAATTAGACCTTTGGAGCATAAATCATAAGATTTTATATTTAGTTATGGTCTTGAGGTCAAGTCCAAACTCCTGTTTCCACAAATGAAGAAGCTGAGGTGCATTTGGCTTAATAATAATGATGATGATTATGATGATGATGATAACTAATATTTATGTAGCACAGGTATTGTAGTAAATGCTTCATAATTATTATCTAATTTGATTCTGGCAACAACCCTGGGAGATGGGTGCTAATGTAATCCTTATTTTACAAATGAGAAGACTGAAGCAAGCAAGAATTAAGTGATTTCCCCAGAGTCACAGAGCTAGTAAATGTTTGAGGTCAGATTTGAACTTAGGTTTTTCTGATTCCAGGCTTAATGCTCTATCCACTGTTCTAGCTAGCTTATTTACTCTTGGCTTCTGTATTTTGGCAACACTAAGTACATATGGTAGTAAGATGTTAGATTGCATACACATTAGCAGAATTAATTTTCAATGCTTTCAGTTTTAGTTTTAGCTTCACTACCGATTCCTCTTCATTGAACCCCTTCCCACTTTAGTTCTATTATTCTTGGTTTTCTCTTTTTTTAAAATTAAGATTGTTCCTAAAAGAATAGTAGGAATGAATTAATGGTTATAAAACATTTTGTTATCCTGGAGAATATAAGATGTGAGATGACAAATCATTTTCCTTAAAGAAGCTACAGCTGTATTAAGTCTTTTCTATTTATCAATTAAAATGTGTTTCTAACACATTTAGGAAAAAAGGAATGCATTGATATTTTGCTTCTATTTTATTTTCACATTGATATTTTCATGTTATTATTTCTCCATATGTCTCTTCCCTAAGAAAAGGTACAGTCTAGCTCTTTCTTCCAATCAATCAATAACTTCCGTTCAAAAACATTATAGAAGATCTTCATGTCTGTCCTATGATGGTGATATGGAGAAGTTTCAATCTTAAAGTGCAAGGGCTAAGAAAGAAGTTAACATTTACATCTAAAATAAAAAACATTAACTGATATATTATGATATTTCTCTTCACTCAGAATATAAGAATAACATTGGCATTGGCCAATAACATTGGTAAATAACATTGAATTATTCCCATTTCAATCTCAATTTTTTAAAATAGGAAAATATTAAATATTACAGAATAATTACAGATTTTAATTGCTTTTTGTCATTTCATGACATTTTCTTTCAAAGAATTCAATTATGAAACTTCTTGATTTTCCTATGATTGTTTTTATATGAGTTAAGAGGGCTTTAATAATATAATGTAATATGAATGGTAGACATAAATATTAGATAAGTTTTTTAACTTAAGAGAAAATCATTAATCAATCAACAAACATTAATTAAGCACCAGGTACTGTCTTAGAAATAATGAAAAAATCCTTTCCTTCAATACCCTCATATTGTTATCATAGAGACAATACATATATAAATAAATATTTACAAAATGATATATTCAAGATAAAACATTGGCAACTTTGGGAAGGAGGGCACTGGGAGCTGACAGGAATCAGACATGCATTCATGTAAAAGGTGCTTTTCAGCAGACTACTGAAGAAAACAAGGAATTACAAGAGGCAGAATATGATGAGGAGAGTGCATTCTAGTGCCTGGAGTCAGTACAGAGGCCCAGAGAAAGAAGACTAAGATTGGTGGGTGACTACCAGCAAGGCCAGTTTGTCTGGGAGGTAGAAGGTGTGTGATAAGACTGGGAAGGTAACTTGGGGTTGACTTGTGAAAGGCTTTAAATGCTAAACAAAAAACATATATTAGACAATAACTAATTTAGTTTATTCACTTAAGTTCATTGAGTAGGTGAGTGACATGATCAATTCTATATTTTAGAAAAAAATTATTTGGGGAGTTATATCCCTGTCATTCAGGCAGTCAAAGAGCATTTGTGAAGGATAAGTTGGAATGGAGGAAGAATTAAGGTGGGGAGACCAATGAAGAGGATATTACAATCCAGGAAAGAAGTGATGAAGTCTTAAACAAGAAAGCTGCATGTAGAGAGGAGGGGAAGGACAATAGAGATGGTGTACAGGAAAAAAAACTACAAGATTTGTCAACTGAATGATACATGAGGAAATAATGAAGAGTCAAGGATGAGTGAGATTGCAAACCTAGGGGACTGGAAAAATAGTTATGTTATGGAAGAAATAAGGAAGTCTGGAAATGGGATAGGTGAGGGGAGGAAAAATAATAAATTCTATTTCTGAGAGAGTGAATTTGACATGTCTATGGGACATATGTTTTAAATATCCAATCTTTGTTGTTATATAGTTTTTTAGTCATGTCTAAGTTTTTGTCATCCTATTTGAGATTTTCTTGGCAAAGATACTAATTGTTTGCCATTTTATTCTTCAGTTCATTTTAAAAATGGGAAAACTGAGGCAAACAGGGTTGAGTGACATACTTAAGTCACACAGTTCATAAGAGTCTGTGGCCAGATTTGAACTCAGGAAAATGAGTTTTCCTGGCTGCAGGCCCAGGATTTTATCCATCATGTATCCTAACTGTTCCCAAAATGTTCAATTGCTAGATATTAATACAACTAGGTAACTTAAGTGAGTCAAAAGCTGAACTTGGAGTCAGAAAGACGAGTTCAAATCAAGTCTCAGATGCTGTTTTGGACAAGTCACTTAAACTCTCTCAGCCTCAGTTTCCTATCAATAAAGGATGATAGTTGCATCTACCTCACATGGTTATGAGGAAGTTAAAATTAGCTAATAAATGTAAAGTACTTTGTACTTTAAGTTCTATATAAATACTATTTGCACATAAAGTTCTACAAAAATATTATTACTGCTATTGTCATAATTAAAGGAGGAAAATTTAGGACACTAAGAGAGGAAGACGTTAGCGGAGATGAATCTTGAGATGAAATTGATTAAAAGCCAGTATTTGGATTAGAACATTAACCAAGCTCTAGTTGCTTTGCTTGGGAAAGGTCAAATTTTGCAAAGATGTTTTCACCCTAGTAAGATCAGAAAGAAATTGCTTAGCTGTAGGGACTGGACATGAGAACTACTTGTTAATAAGACAATTCTTGTATTCTTCACAACGTCTCACTATCCTATTAGGCTTTTGTCCTAGTACAATTGTTCCTGTCTACTGTAACTGATGTGAAGACCCCTTGTTTAATTAGATGCTTGGATTTCTTTTTACCCCATGAGCCAAAAGCACATATTTGGCTCTCCAATGAAAATAATGCAATGGCTAAATCCAGATGAAGTAGTAGTATGTGCTCTTAGTGAACTTCCATTTGAAGACCATATGAAAATTCTGTTGAAAATTTCCTATAATTTAACTGTTCTAATAGTAGGAGAATGTTAGACCCTAAGCCCTTAGAGCATAAAGAAATGCACTCAGGAGATCATGAATTATATTCCATCACTGGGCCTAAAACTGCTATTCCAGCAGGTTTTTTTTTCCCTTTCTCACTGTCACAAGTGAAATCTTAAACCTTTGACTTCAGTTGCTTCTAGAACTAGCTTTCCTAATCTTGTCATCTTAAATAACGAATCTCTTTATAAAGAAATATTTTCTAGAGACTTCAACTAGAGTGGTATGTTGGAAGACTTCCAGTGTGACACTTCAAAACAGGTTTGGTTCTAAAATAGCATATAAAAGATAAGACAAAATATGAAGTTGTTGTACTTGTGTCTCTATATAGAGAAAATGATCTTAAAACTACATTTCCTTTTGCTAATTTCCAGGAAATTCAAAGTACTATATAAAGGTTCATTCTCCTAGGGGAAGTGAAAGCATAGATTAGTCTCCTTATTTTATTCATAGAAAAATTGAGGCTTGATAATATGATCCCTGTCCTGTGTAGTTTTCCAAACTCAATACTGAAGTAGAGAGCAGAAATATTTATCATAAGCTGAGAACCTATTCTTGGTTCCTGAGCATGACCCAGTGTTGTTTAGCCACTTAGGAGGTAGGAATGAAGTTCTAATTCTGATTTTTCCCCCACATGATTTTTGTTAAATCATGTAATTCTTTTGGCCCTCAGTATTCTCATCTTTAAAATGAGCCACTTAGCTCAATGAGAACCTTTTTCTTTTTTTTCAATTCCATGAAGTTGATCCTTTAAATAATGCGGGAAGGAAGCTGGAGAAAATAGGGATCATATGTTTTAATCCAATAGATATTTTAGAAAACATTTTATCCAATCACTTCATTTTACAAATGGGAAAACTGAGAAAACTGAAATTACTTGCCCAGTGACACACATCTAGTGTGATTTGATTTAAATCCAGTGTTTGGGCTTTTTAATGTTCTTGGTTTGTTTGTTTGTTTTGTTTTTGTTTGCATCACATCCTGTTTTCTCTATAGTTCTTCTAGAGTTTCCCTTTGGGGGGGGTGAGGGGGGAGAAGAATGAAGAATGGTTTTGTCAATCAATTTTTATAAATTAATAAGAAAAAAGACGTATTTGTTGCACATTACCAGATACTGTGCTAAATGTTAGGGATACAAACAGAAATTTTAAAACTGATTCTCCTTCCAAGGAACTTACATTCTAATGAAGGAGATTCTTCATGGGATATTTTAGTTGCAATTCCCAATATAAATGTCTGATGCCTTTAGGATACATCTTTAATGTCATTCCCATACAGAAACATATTAGTTTCTGAAGTTGAACCATTTGATAGTGCCAAGGACTTTGATGGCAAGAATTTTCTGAGTCTTGTTCCTACTTCCACAGAAGCAGGGGGCATGATCGTCTAATGTGCAGAATATCTCCTGTAATCAGCCTAAGTAGCTTTTCTAATTTTTCTCCGTATTGTCACCCAAGATAGTAAGAACATAAAGTTGGTATTAAGAAATGGAATTAAGTCCTGGCATCTCATCAAAGACTGTAATTCTCAGAGCCAGGTAGTCCTGGAAAATTTTGGAAGTTATTTGTCTGAGATATTTTGAAACGAAAAAAATCAAAATTTGGGAATTCAAAGAGATAAAATAAGTGGAAAATATAAATGATGGGTTCTTTTAAAAGAGAAACCAATAGTAGCAATCCTGAAATCAGAATACTTAAGATTTAGTGCTCTTTTATGACATCATGAAATATGGATAAGGATTCAGAAAAATACAGCCCTAGGCTTTTATATTATCACTCCTTCAACCATTCTTTTCTTTGGATAAATTGATTTCCAATTCTTGTTTCCAAGTTTAGAAGCACAAGTTAAAAGATGTAACAGTTTTTTAGCCATTCTTACTTGGGGGCACAGAAAAGTATGAAATAAGGATTAAAGAAGGAAGAAGAAAAATAATATGAAAGCCTTTGTAAGAGTTGAAATAATTAAACCAGTATTATTTATTAAGCTTCTATTATGTGGCAGGTCTTGTGCTCTGCAAAAGCAGTCCTGCCTTCAAGAAGTTTACAATTTAATAAGGGAAACAATATTTAAACAAATATACACAAACACATTGTAGATAGGATAAATGAGAGATAATTAACAGAATGAATGCACTTGAATTGAGGGGTTGCTTCTACTTTCATTAAATTTAACTATCTCTGTACTGTCATATAATGTAAACTTGCTTCCTTATTTTTCCATTCAAGTAACTAATCCAAATATTAGTTAGCTCTTATATCTTATAATATTATAAAATACAGAGTAATAGCAACTTCAATAGCCCCTAGCACTAGATACTAGAGATATTTACTTGATCTTTAAGAGGTTGTAGAATTTTGAGAAACTAGCTGTTTGTCATTCAACAGATATTGTTATGGCTTGAAAGAAACTATGAAAAGATAGAAAAAGGATGGGGAAAAATTGCTTTCCGAGATAACTTTTAAATCTCATCTTGTAACATAATGAAGAAAATTCCTTGAGGAGAGTGTAGAGATTCAACTGTTGTATTGGAGAATCATTTGTCACAGTTGAAGAGAGACGTTTAGAGGTATTATTCCCTGAAAGATCTATGTTTAAACTGTACTGTCAATAACTGAGAAGATTCCTGAAAGATTTTGGCTTCCATCCTTGGAGCTGAATAATGGGATTATGTTTCAGAAGTGAAGTGAAGTTTCAAATGAGGTGATTTTTCTCATAGTTGATATGTTGTAATTTGTTCTATTATTGCCTAAAATTGTTAATGGTTTATATAGTTTATAACTTTTATATTTATTTATGCATAGGAGATTAGAGGCAATATAAGTATATATATTTATATGTACATAAACATACACAGAGAGAAAGACAGAGAGACAAAGATAGAGATGATTCATTGCTTTTTGGGGGGAGAAAGAATGATTTCTCCAATGTGTTAAATAAGCAATATTAAATTACCTTAAGAGTAAACCCAGAATTAATTATTTAATGAGATAGATGTGATTTTAGTTAATAGTAGGGAAATAGCCAAACTTATTCCTATGTTATTCTGGAACCTGGAAAAATCTTCATTTTCCATATTTATTATGTTGTTGTATTGAGTATTGAGTTGAGCAGTAGGCTTATGGATGCTTTTAGGAACTATACTACATACAATTGTAATAGCCTACCTTCAAATAATGCTACCAACATTAAAACACAGCTTAAAATAAGGGCCTGATTCATTTTTATGTATAATTAATTACTAACATTCAGGTAATGTTTATTAAATTGTCACTGGTCATGATGCTGGCCTGCTGATGGAATTTTGCTCAGATTTGGTTTGTATACACTATCTTTTATCATTTCTGTGTAATTGGCCTAGGAAATTCTATCATATGCCAACAGAAAATCTTTATATAGGAAAAATATTATAAAAGTTTTTTTTTAGTTGTATAAGATTTCCAAAATACTCTTGGCTATTAGGCATTCCTGAGGAACATTGGTTACATTATCAAAAGTTCCAGTCCCAGCTGCCTTCAGTCATTATTTGATTGCTTAATCTTTTGGGGTCTTTATATGTCAAATGTGAACAACAAAACCTGCTTTTCCTATGTCACAGGATTATTATAAGATTCAAATGATATGACAGTACTCTGTAAATTGTAAGTTTTCATTATATAACTTAAAGATAATATTAAGACTTTAGTCATCTTCATATTGATTCCATGCAAGAAAGTTTTTGTGTGAAAGGCACAAAAGGAAGTTTGAACTTGTGAACAAGGTACATGAAGGAAGTTATACATTATATGTATGCCAAAGAATTGTTTGAATTTTTATGATTTTATTAATAAATATTTGATTTGCATACCTATATCTTCATACCTAGACTTATGTGAAAATTGGGGGGAGAAAGGAGGGGTCATAAGTGGGAAAAAAAGAAGCCCTATCCTAGAAGAATTTCAAAGAAAAGTAATTCAGCTCATTTAGGCATATTTCCATTTAAAAATATTCATTCAAAAAAAATCAGATGAAGGTGGCTTAGCTGTACCTGATCTAAAGCTATATTATAAAGCAGCAGTCACCAAAACCATTTGGTATTGGCTAAGAAATAGACTAGTTGATCAGTGGAACAGGTTAGGTTCACAGGACAAAATAGTGTACAACTATAGCCATCTAGTGTTTGACAAACCCAAAGATACCAACTTTTAGATAAGAATTCATTATTTGAAAAAAAAAACTGTTGGAAAAACTGGAAATTAGTATGGCAGAAATTAGATATGGACCCACACTTAACAGCATATACCAAGATAAGATCAAGATGGGTCCATGATTTAGGCATAAAGAATGAGATCATAAATAGATTAGAGGAACAGAGGATAGTTTACCTCTCAGACTTGTGGAGGAGGAAAGAATTTATGACCAAACAAGAACTAGAGATCATTATTAATCATAAAATAGAGGATTTTGATTACATCAAATTAAAAAACTTTTGTACAAACAAAACTAAAGCAAACAAGATTAGAAGGGAAGTAACAAATTGGGAAAATATTTTTACAGTTAAAAGTTCTGATAAAGGCCTCATTTCCAAAATATATAGAGAACTGACTCTAATTTATAAGAAATCAAACAATTCCCCAATTGATAAATGGTCAAAGGATATGAACAGACAATTTTCAGATGATGAAATTGAAACTATTTCCACTCATATGAAAGAGTGTTCCAAATTACTACTGATCAGAGAAATGCAAATTAAGACAACTCTGAGAAACCACTACACTCCTGTCAGATTGGCTAAGATGATAGGAACAAATAATGATGAATGTTGGAGGGGATGTGGGAAAACTGGGACACATGCATTGTTGGTAGAGTCATAAAAAAATCCAGCTATTCTGGAGAACAATTTGGAACTGTGTCCAAAAAGTTATCAAATTGTGCATACCTAGCAGTGCTATTACCGGGCTTATATCCTAAAGAAATATTAAAGAAGGGAAAGGGACCTGTATATGCCAAAATGTTTGTGGCAGCTCTTTTTGTAGTGGCTAGAAACTGGAAGTTGAATGGATGTCCATCAATTGGAGAATAGTTGGGTAAATTATGGTATATGAATGTTATAGAATATTATTACTCTCTAAGAAATGACCAGCAGGATGAATACAGAGAGGCTTGGAGAAACTTACATGAACTGATGCTGAGTGAAACGAGCAGAACCAGGAGATCACTGTATACACTTCAACAATGATACTGTATAAAGATATATTCTGATTGAAGTGGATATCTTCATAAAGATCTAATTCAGTTGTAGTTGATCAATGATGGACAGAAACAGCTACACCCAGAGAAGGAACACTGGGAATTGAGTGTAAAATGTTTGCACTATTGTCTTTCTACCCAGGTAACTTATACCTTTGGAATCCAATTCTTACTGTGCAACAAGAAATTTGGTTTTACACACATATATTGTATCTAGGTTATACTGTAACACATTTAATATGCATGGGATTGCTTGTCATCTAGGGGAGGGAGTAGAGAAAGAGAGGGGAAAATTTGGAAAAATGAATACAAAGGATAAGGTTGTAAAAAAAATACCCATGCATATGTACTGTCAAAAAATTTATAATTATAAAATTAATAAAAAAGAATATTCCTTCATCTAAGTTCAAAAAAGAATAAATACAAAGAGTGAAAAGTCATCATGTTTTCATAGCCACTATAGCCAGCTAGAAGATAATTGTGATAGCATTCCTAGTCTAGGATTCCAGGAAGGCAGCTCAAAAATCATTCTGCCTCCCCACAGCTGCTAAAGGAAAGAGATTAAGAGACAGGCAAGTCACCCCCTTTCAACTTTCAAACTACTGAGTCAGTCTTTTTTTCAGTCTCTGCAGTCAACTACAAAATGTTTCATCAGCACATAGTAACAATCTCTAAATCATCATAGCTAGAAACCAGCTTCTCCCAATTTCCACATAAGCTCTGATTGAATCCAGGCTAAGAATATCTGTGTATATTTGAAAAGCCTTAAGCTATCTGGCAATATCTGCACATGGACTGGTCAGTCCATCACTATACTATTATTAGCCATTATATTAATACTTAAGAAAGAAAATGGGAAAATTATTAAAAAAAAGGCTTTTAACATGTTGAAATTGCTTATTATACTTCCAAATTAAAGTAATCCTAAATTTATTGGGCTCTTCCTTTGAAAAAAAGCTATTTATTTCAAAAATATTCACTTCACTTGTAAGACTGAAACTTTGCGATGAATGGATGTCCATCAATTGGAGAATGGTTGGGTAAATTATGGTATATGAAGGTTATGGAATATTATTGCTCTGTAAGAAATGACCAGCAGGAGGAATACAGAGAGGCTTGGAGAGACTTACATCAACTGATGCTGAGTGAAATGAATAGAACCAGAAGATCTCTGTACACTTCATTGTTGTATGAAAATGTATTCTGATGGAAGTGGATATCTTCAACATAAAGAAGATCCAGCTCACTTCCAGTTGATCAATGATGGACAGAAATAACTACACTCAGAGAAGGAACACTGGGAAGTGAATGTAAATTGTTAGCACTACTGTCTATCTACCCAGGTTACTTATACCTTCGGAATCTAATACTTAATGTGCAACAAGAAAATGGTATTTACACACATATATTGAATCTGGGTTATATTGTAACATATGTAAAATGTATGGGATTGCCTGTCATGGGGGGGAGGATGTGGAGGGAGGGGGGTATAATTTGGAAAAATGAATACAAGGGATAATATTATTTTTAAAAATTACTCATGCATATATACTGTGGGAAAAAAATTCTAAATAAAAAAATAAGAGGTAAAAAAAAAAAAAGACTGAAACTTTGCAACAAAAACGACAACAAAAAACCCCTAACATTTGAATGCTTTATTCTATAAAGAGAATATATATTATATATGAGTTGCCCAAATTACACTTTATTAAAGTTCATAATAATTATCTTCATATATAGATGTAAAAAACATACACACACACACACACACACACACACACACATATATATATATATATATATATACATATATAAATTTTGACCTTTACAGCAAATTTATAATGTAGGCAGAGGAGAAATTATGTTACGGATGAGAAAACTAAGGTCCAGAAATGTTGAATCACTAGTCCAAGTCCAAGGTCACAAAGTCAAGGTTTGAACCCACATCTTTCCCTTTGCATTTCAGCAGCTATTTTTCTGAGGAAGATAAAGTTACTTCAAGTGGTTACTCCAAGATTTGTTGATTTGTTTTGTTTTTTTGTTTATTTCCTTTTTTTTTAAATTGCAATAGTTGGAGTGACTAGAAAAGTTCAGGAAACCCCAAGAGGTTTCAATGGTGGAATCAAACTTGACCATGCATTCATGATCATTCAGTAAGCCATGTTTCAATTTTTGAAGCCTGTGTGGTAAGGACCGGATAAGAGGAAAATAAAAGGAAAAACTGATAGGAAAAATCAATATGTATTAATTATCCAGAAGCATGAGGAACATTGTATATTCAGTTGTGAATGTGTTTTATGTGTGTATGTATGTGGGGGGGGGTTGTGTGGCTATGTGCGCGCGTGTGAGTGAACAAGATGAAATCACGTGCGGACTTAGGATTCATGATCTACAGACTCATCTAGCTTCTAGCTCCATTAAAGTCATAGTATTTCCTATCATCCTCCCTCCCATAACCAACCGCACACCTGCCCTGCTTCACCTCTTTTCAGGTTTCATCTGGCTTGAACGAGATAGCTTTTCTTTCCCCTATCAGCCTCGGAAGAAGGGCAAGTTAGCACAGTTCCTCTGTGACTCCAGCTTCTGAGCTGGTCTGCGCAGTTGTGAAGACAGGATTTATCTGAGATTTTCGCAATGCCTGCAGCCCATCCGTGTTCCCTTTTTGATGCGGATGGGGATTCCCGGGGATTGGTAATATGCTAGTGGCTAGGGACCCTGAATCTGGAGTGCGTGAACTCTGGGGCGGTAGGCAGGTGAGAGCGCCTGAAACTGGAGCTGCATATAAATATATACCCCTTTTCAGGAGGTTTTCCGGCTTTTCAGAAAGGCAGCTAGGGGGAAGGGAACTTCATTGAGTTAATTTTCCATTGGGAAATGAGGGGACCTGAATCCTAGGCACAAATGTCTTCCCGCGGCTGAGCAGCCCCAGAATTCCCGAGTTCCTAGGTTAGCAAGGCTCAAGAAAGCCTAGAGCTCTGGGCTTCTCACAGAGTCAGAAGGAGGCGAGCGCTCTGCTGTGTCCTTTTAAGCTCCAGCTGTTCTTTCCGCAGGAACTATTTTTAGCTCGCTCATTTGCTCTCTCTCTCTCTCTCTCTCTTTTGCTCTCTCTCTCAGCTGTGGCAGCATCCGGATCGGTGTTTCCTCTCAGTAGCTCTTCACTTGCTTCCTCTTCAGCTTTGCCAATCCTCCACCATCACCCCTACCTACACCCCCACCCCACCCCCTTTCTCGGCAGCTCTTGGTAGCTTCCACACGGAGAAGGTCAGAAAACTGAGCATGTCTGGATGTGCTCGGCAGCCACAGCGGCGGGGGCAGAGCGGGGGATGCGTCAAGCTGATCCCATTCACTGGGAAGGGGCCTGAAGGAGCGCAGGGAGTGCGCCGCGCTCCGCCTCACCCAGCCAAGAGGGGCGCAATCGCCGCAGCCGCAGCTGTAGCCGCCTCCACCTCCACCTCCTGGAGACCAGCAAGTAAGTTTCTGAGGTTGCTGGGGTGGTGGGGCAAGGGCTTGGCAGCCGGGTGAGTCCCGTGCCCTACAGCAGATGGATGCATGCCCGGGTTTGCGGCAGAGGAGGCGCGGCTGGCAGACTAGAGAGCTGGCATTACTGCTCCGCGCTCCCCCTTTCCACTTCCTCCCCGGTCCTTCTCCAAGCTCTGGGAGCAGTTTGGACACTTTGGAGGGCTGATGGGGATTGGGAAAGATTGGTTGGGGAGAAAGAGGTTGGTGCTGTAGAAAGGAAGAACAATTGGAAGGGGGAAGGGAACATGGGAACTAGGGAAAGATGCTAGAGAAGAAGGACATCTGGAAAGGGAGTAAAAACGGTACAGAGAAGGGGCAGGTAAGAGAGTGAATCTGTGCGGGGCAAAAGAACAAGGTCTTAGGTAGAAAGGACTAGGCAGTGGGAGGGGCAGAGGGAAACCTTGGGGAAAAGTAAGGGACCAAATAGATAAACGAACTCGGCCAGGGAGAAGCCGAGGAAGCCGGATCTGAAGATCTATGAATGGACAGGTGTAGAGGCAAAGGAGTACTATGCTTGGAGGGGAGGTAGGGATTTTCCAGCGATTCATGGATGAGGAACAGAACGTGTAGAAGGTGGACCCGAATTCTAGAGAAAGGAAGCTGGGAGAAGGGAATAAGTGCTAGGCGGTGATCATAGGGGACAGCTAGGATTTCAGACTAGTGACTGTCGTTTTGGGACTTAGTGATGAAGAGAGGTTTGGGGATATCTGGATTGGCCGAGTATAGGTGATAAAACTGGCTGAAGTCAGGGGGCATTGGGTCAGGAATGTGAAAAGTAGAGCAAAAAAATACTGATGCAGTGGGTGTGAGTCTGCAGAGATGGGAGGTTGGGTGATCGAAAAGGTAATGAAGTAGGCTGGAGGGGAGATAGAGCTGGCTGAAGTCAAGAAGGAAGATCCCACCTCTCCTTAAATACTCACTTACTATTTGTTCTGAGCATGTTTCTTCTCCATGTTTCCCAGACCATATTGGCCACAATTGGATTCCTCTATGGGGTGTGTTGATGTTGTACAGGGCCTCTTTAAACTTACCTTTGAAAGTAATGTAAGGATAGTCGTTTGCAAAGGTGATAACAGCTCCTCCTATGGAAGTGTGGTAGGGATAGTATTTGGTTTTTATCATCGGGATCTCTTAGGCTAATTCTAGATCTTTCATCCACTGAGTGGAGCTGAAAGAACTCTGTGCATATAACTCTCAAGTTGCATGTATATGTGTGTTGAGGACAGGGAGATTCTGGCTGAATCCATCTGCTGTACTCTCCATGTTAATGAGATGCTGGGGTAGGACATCATAAAATGAATTTTTTTTTGTATATTTCTTTTCCTCATCTCTTTTCTCAGCTCACACCCCTTCTCATCTCTTTCCCATCTTACTTTCTTCTAAAACACAAACACGTGAACACATACACACACACACAGATACACAAACACATACATGCATGCAAAGGCACATGCCTGGAAACTGACCATTCATTTAACTTTAATGTGGGAATAAGAAACAGCAGCTCTCTGTTCCTCACCACAACCTTCTCTCCTCTCAGGAGCAAATTGGATGCTGTGAAAGTGGTTGTGGTTCAAAGACTAGGCTTCCAGGGCTTCTCCCATAGATCTTCCAGGAGTGCTGACTCAGATTACCTATTGTTCTTTGACAAATGCTAGATATCCTAACATAGAGCTACATTAAAACTGTTAATACTTGGCTGTGTTCTATCTGAACCTAGGCCTTCTGTTTCTCTTTTACTTGTCCTCTCCCCTCAAATCCCCCAATCTTGGCAGTTGTTTGCACCCAGAAACTTTTATACATAGTAAAGACCTTCCATATGGTTAGTGACCTTCTTCCAAAATGCAAGGAAGCAAACTATTAGAAATCTCTTCATTGAAATGTGCCCAGACAGAGATGAGATAATTTGTCTACTGTATGTTGTACTAGTCAGGTTTTAGATAGAATAATTCACTTCTGGATTATACCTTTTAAGAGGAGTGTTTACAAGCTAGTAAAGGACTTGAAAATCATGTGGTTGGAGGACTAATTTAGTTTTATCAGAGAGAAGATTATATATAAGGTCACCTTTAAAATATAAGTAGTCTCAAAAAGCAGAGCAAAGTATTGATGAAAGTTGCATGGGAGTACATGAGTACTCAGGGAAGAAAATTAATCTTTAAAAACAGAATGGTTTACTTTGTCAGACAGCATGTTCTCATCATAGAAAGTGCAAACTTTTTAAACCACTTGTGGAGGACGCTGTGGAGTATATTTCTACATTTGTGGGAAGATGAGGCTAGTTGGCACAATCATTCTGCTCTTTCAGAATCTGATTTGGTATCATTGAAGAAACTCAGACCTTAGTTATTTAGGGCTCTTCTTAATCCCACTGTCCTCAATGGGACATTATTATGTTATCCCCAAAAGATATTAATACTTGAATAAACAGTAATAGTAACAACCAAAACTATGTGTCTCCTCCTGTTTTCGGCTTTCAGGGTGAAGGGGCAAAATGAAGATAAGTACTAGATAAAAATAAGGGGCACTTCAGCAAAATAGAAGATTTGTCATAGAAACAGGGAGACTTGGGTTCAAGTTCCAAATGTAATAGATATGACTAAAATGAACTTAGGCAAGTCCTTTAACTTCTCAAAAATCTAGACAACTCTGTAAAACTGTAAGTAATAGAAAAGTTTCATATTATTTGTAGCCATCAATCAGATCTGCCTTCCTCCCCACGGTTTAAAAACAAAAACAAGTCAAATGGAATCAAATATTAGGAACCTGAAGTCTTTTTTTTTAACTTGTGATTTGTTTAAATAAGTACATTGACCTGTTAAATGCAAAATATCAAATTGAATGTTTATTTTCTTTCTTGATATTAAAATAATAATAGTTGGGTCTTTATTTCCCAGCTCACAGAATTTTTATCTGTTTCTAAGAGAAGGCCTGATATTGAAAAGATTTCACTTGGATAATCATCCATATCTTTCTAATTTTTCCCAAGGTCTTGAGGTTCCTGAAAAGTCCTTGAGACCTTTAATTGTTGGTGGAGCAGTGGTAGGTAGCTCCTGTAACTTATTTTTCTATAGGAATGTTCCTATATTTGTTCCTGTATTACATGTTTCGGTCTAGTTGTACTTTTTGTGTGACCCAAAGCAAATACCTCAGCTTCTCTGTGCCTTAGTTGCTTCATCTATAAAATGAAGGGATTAAACCATTTAATTTCTGAATCTATGATCCATGAAATTAATGTCATGTTTACATTCTAGCCAGAATCAATGATTTACTGTTACCCCATCTTATCTTAATATTTCCTCTTTCTAGGCACATGATACATCCAGTCCAAATCCTGTAACATACCCCTGCCTCACAGCCCATCTCCACCTTTTATGAACCTTTAAGATCCAACTCAGATGTCCTTTTGAAGCCTTCCTAGATCTCGTATCCTAACTAAAATTATCCAGCCTCCATTGAATCTCTCATTTTCTTTTATTTAACCTTTCCTATATTTTACATATACATACACATATGTAGGTATACCTACATTATATATATATATATATATTCCTATAATATAATCTCTATGATAGTTGTATTATTGTTCTATGTAAATGTCTCTTTCTACTACTAGATTGATTGCAGTTAGGAAGTGTGCCATTTTTTTCATCTTTCCCTAGGATGGTATCTGACACCCAGAAGGCATCTAATAAATGTATTGATGGATAGCCAAAGAGATGTCACTTAACTTTTGAGATAGAAGCAGGCCTGGTCAAGAATAAAAAATGGCTAAAGTTTCTGTGCAGCTCTGAATACAGGGTGGTTTCAGTTGCATCCAGGCTTTTCATTCACACTAGGAAAGTGTGTTCCCAAATAATTTATTAATTATGCAGTATTGATTGGGAAAGAATAATCAGCTGGGAGTCAGAAGAGCATTGAATTCCAGTTCTGCTCTGATTCTTAACAATTATGTCATTCTTAGAAACTCATATCCTGTCTCTGGACTTGTTCCCTGATCTATAAAATGACTTTAATGGTGCTATTATTACTTCCCCCAGAGTTGAGGGAGGTTCTTAAAAACTATCAGAAATAATAATAACATCAATAATTATAGCACTTATATAGTGCTTCAAGTTTTACAAAGTACTTTACAAATATCTCACTTATCCTCATAACAACCATGGGAGGTAAGTACTACTATTATCTTCATTTTATAAATGAGAAAATAAAAAAGGTCATACATCTAGTAAATGTCCAAAATCTGGATTTGAACTTGGATCTTCTTGACTTTTAGTCAAGCATTGTTCTACCTCTCAGTCACTTAACAAATTATTTCTACTATTTACTGCTGGTGAACAGTGTTGCACTAAACACTGAAAGTTTCTTTGATGGGTATGATAAAGGGGAGGGGTATAGGACAAGCCTTTATTATTATTAGCACCTGCTAAGTGCTATACACATATCTTATTTGATCATTACAATGGAATATGCAAGCATCCCATTTGTAACTCAAAACAACCTTAAAATGGCTGGCTCATCTCCTTTCCTTTATCTTTGGCACTGTGTTGGGGTTTATTTATCCTTATTAGATATCTCTTTATTACCCCTTCATCTTATTTTAGTCCTTTTGAAACTTATAACCACTGGATATTCCCAATGTTGTTATTTTAAAAAATGGGCCTTTTTCAGTGAAAAGTTGGAGTCATTGTAAGCAATTCAGCTTTCTTTCCTCATCCCTTCTTCAAGACCCAATTTATTGTGCATTTGCAATGTTTGTGCTGTGCGCTACTTATTTAATGTATGTGATGGGTTAGAAAATAAGACATTAATCCACTAGAGTTTCCTTATGTGAATAGTTCAAAAATTTTTGAATAATCATGGATCTTATTTAGAAACCTCAGCAGAGTTTCAGGGCTTACTCAATCAGTACAATATAACCTTCCAACAGGATCTTTTTGTGGGGAAACTTTTTCCATTTGTCGTCCTAGCTGGATGCCCTCCATAAGAGTAGCAGATAATTTTGTTTAGCTTTTGCCTTCCTTTCTTATATCTTAACTTTATTTGATATTAATCATCAGAAAATCACTGAACCAAGTTAACTCTTGTTATATCTTTTCAAAGAACCTTACACTACTTTAGCATATGAATGATAGATTCTTGGAAATAAGCTCTAACAAATCATATGCTCTTTTTTAGTCAACAAGAAATAAGCATTGTGGGATCACGTATTCTCTGTGCCTTTCAGTCAATTATATTACTGTAGAGATTTTGTTTTTGTAGAATATCATCTGTGAACAACCTGCCTCTTCCCTTCTTATTCCTGTAGCAAGGATGTTGTTGATATGTATGTAACTATTCTCATAAAATCATTTTTAGAGTTGGGCAAATTGAGAGATTGTTGATATTTTCTGACTCATAATTAATGTTAATTTTTACCACATTTTTTTCTAAATTTTTGTTATTCTCTCAGATTTCACATGTGCCTTGAGAACTGATCCTTTTAACTCCTTGACATTTGCATTATGTTTAATACAGAGCAAGTTTATCTTTCTTCTGGTTCAGCTGATATTTCTATTTTCCTCACAATATCATTTCTACTTTTATACAACACATCTGGGACCTCGATGTTAGAATCTAAATATTTTACTCTAATTTATGAAGAAAAAAAATTATTGCAGAAATCTAGATGATTCTTTTTTATTTTTCAATTATATGTTAATTTCTGCCCAGTTTTATTTTTAACTGTTCTTGGAGTGATCTTACTTAACTGAGTTTCTTTATAAACTTGTTTTTCCAGATATAGATTCTTACAGTTTGAGGATGTATTGCTCATTTTCTTCCCCCATCTTCCTCTATGATATTTTCCCACATTAGTTTATATTCTAAACTGCTGTTACCCGTAGCTGCTATCTTTTCTCTACTTGACAAGGAGATTAAGTGTTTTCTTAGTGATTTCTAGGCAGGTTTAGTCTCTTTGTTGTGGTGATTGATTTCTACCAAGCTTCCTTAGGGAAAATTGGCAGTCTGTGCCAATTTCTGTTATTTAAGCATTAATATTAATTCCCCCTTTTAAGTATCACTACCTTATTTACAAATTGTTCATTTTGAGTTATCTAAATAGCCTTAATAGCTTTTAATTTTTCTAGTCGAAAAAAAATTTTTTTACCTTATTTTAACAAGTCAGTGGTCAGATGGTACACTGTGACAGATGATTCAGAAATGACTCCCACTTCAGGAACCAGTCTTTCCTGTATATTAAAATTTTGTTTGTTTTCTTTTATGATATTGCTTAGTTCTAACCATGTGCTAGTACATGCTGACTATATTCTAGAAGAAAATGTTTATGGTAAATAACCATGGGGCTTTTGTGAGGCATAAAAGACTTTGACTTCTTTTATTTTGTGAGCCATATTTTCCAATGTTTGCTTGCCTCTGTTCTCTCTTTTGCCCACCTTTTTTTATTCAATGAATATGTATTAAATTTAGAAATTTGGAGTCTTTTTTAATGGATTTAATTTGAGAGTCTCATAAAGTACTCATCAAGTAAATGTTCTACTCCTTCAATCTCTGCAACTTATTTTGGCACATTAGCTGCAATTATCATTATGGTGGTATTTTTGAAATAAGGAGTCAACTGGCATCACAATTTGGGAGGACCAAGTGGATCTTGAAAAATGTTTCTTTTGCCTTGCTATAGGCAATCAAAACAGCTCTTTATAGAGCCTCCTTTAAGATGACCTACAAATAATTCTTCCATTTAATTGTCTTGTAATTTCATTCATAGTAAGATTCATTTCCTCTTGTATAACAACTTGTTGATCTTGGGACAAGGATCTTTATATTTAGAGTAGTATTTAATGTTTATAGTGACCTAAAAACTTGATTTGTAGCACCCTCATTTTCTCCTTCTACTACGTCATCCCTATCACTAAAGAAGCATTTGCAGACCATGTAACACCATGGACCCTTTTGTTTTTATATTTTATTTTATAGATTGCTACAGTAAAGTAATTCATCACTATATAACCAGCTTACTAATGATGAGTCTTTATTTCCTTACCTAGGCTGGTTCTGGGAAAGCACCCTTCTTCATTGGCCAGATTTTAAATTTTAAATGCCCAGATGCATTTAATGGTACCTGGAAGCTTTTAGCATGTAAGATACCTGCTAATGTTTTCTCTCATTTTGCAGAAGCTTTGGAGAGCCTAGGGACCCACTATGACTGAAACATTGAAATGGGGAATAAGAGAAAACTTATATAGTATCCTTGTCTGTATGCCCTTGTCCCCACAGCATTTATCAATAAAAAGTTTTACATTTGGTGGCAGAGAGCAATGCCTCTACAATGTGTTAGTGGAAAGAAATAGTTTAAGGGAGTAAAGGTGTTCTTCCCAGTATATAACCTGGCACACAGTAAGTACTTGATAAAATACATGTTGCCTGATAAATGACAAGCTGTTGGAAATTTTTCATAGACATACCAAAGAAGTCTAATGTTTGAAATTTAGGGAAGGTCATAATTATTTTATTTTGATTGAATTCTTCTAGTACATTTAGAGAGAAGAAAAGGATGAACTAGAAGCTAGATTTTCTTACTCATACTTCACTCTTGTTCAGTCATTTTAGTTGTGTCTAAGTTTTCATAACCCCATTTAGAGTTTTCTTGACAAATATTTTAGAGTTGTTTGCTCTTTCATTCTCCAGCTCATTTTAAAAATGAGGAAACTGAGATAAATGAGGTTAAGTGCCTTGTCCAAGTTCACACAGCTAGTAAGTGTTTGAAGCTAGATTTGAACTCGCAAAGATGAGTTTTCCTAATTCTAGACCTGTCACTCTATCTACTATACTGCCTATAATCATACCCATTTAGATCATTATTATATAGTTCTCTCTAAACTAGGAAGAAATTAATTTTCAAACTTGACAGATTTAGGAAACTGAGGTCCAGAGATATTGAAGTGAAGTTGCTGATATTTCTACTTCTTCTGTGAGTGTATGACTATCTTCTCTTCTGAATCCTAATTGAAGGAATATCTTTATTGACACTCCCCTTAAAATTCACTAATCATATAAACCAGAGCTGGGCCTCAGAGGTCACTTAAACCAACCTATTCCTAGGAAAAGAGTCCTTTCTGTAAGATGCTTGGCAAGTGATCATATGTTTTTCTTTTTAATAATCAAGCACTCTAATACTGGTTATTTCTTTGCCTAAGGAACAAGAATACTAGTAAAAACTTGATGCTTTATTGAACTCTTCCATCTTTCAATCCCTTCCAACTACTGAGATGAGGCAAAACAGTCTTTAATAATGCATTAAAATTTGACATCTCTTCTAAACATTCAACCTACATTCTAAACATTCAACTTACATTTCAAATTGCCTTCTGGACCTGTCTATTGTTACAGTACGTTGAGACCTCAAATCTAAACTAAGCTCATAATTTTCCTAGTATATGTTCTTCCTTTTTTTTTTTTGGGCTGCTGCTGACATCACCATTCATTCAGTCTCCTTTGTTCCAAATCTTTGGTTATCTTTGATTCTTCCTTTCTTTTGACCTCCCCTATCAAATTATTTGCTAAATCCTATTGATTTTACAGGACTCTCATATTAGTTTTTTCCTTTTTAATTCATTTATTCATGCTTTACATAATGTCCTGAGTTAGATCTTCCTACTTGCTTTTAACCCTAAATTATTGTTTCCATTTGCTTCTGTTTCTTGATTATCTATTTTGTCTCGTTTGTCTATTTCCAATGTTTGTTTTAACCAAAACCAAATAATTTTGAGGAATATAGCTCTATAATACAAAGAATTGTGATGTTATTTTCTTTATTATTTTAGTTGAGATTCTAGACCTCTTTTTCTTCCAAATAAATTTATTTTTATCTAATTCTAAAATATATCCCTTCAGTAATCTAAATGTCATAAAATTGAATCTGTAAATCAGTTTCTATCATTTTTATATCAGCACAACCCAACCATGAGCAATAATTATCTTTTCATTAATTTGGCACTTTTTTATTACTGATAAAGTGTTATATAGTGGTGTTTATATAAATTAGTAAATTCCCAGCTAGTTTGTGAAAGTTGTTGCTATTTGAATTGAATTTATCTTATTTTTTTTTCTTCTTGGCTTTTCTTAGTACTTTTAGATATGCTGATCACTTTTGTGGATTTACCTTATATCCTAAAGATTTGTTTTTAATCATTTCAGTAATTTACACTATAATGTAGCCTGCAAATAAGAATAGTCTTTTCTTCATTGATGTACTTAATATATATTCTTTTGTTTTGTGTTTATGTGTGCACGAGTATATGCATGAGTATATATATATGTGTGTGTGTGTGCATATTTCTCCTTTCTAGTTTATGTTTCACAAGAGCAGAGACATTATTTTAGTTAAACTTTTCATCCAAACTAATGCATAGTTTCTGCTTAATAAATAGTTAATATTCACATCACTGTTGTCTTCCTGCACCACCCCCCCAAAAAATTTAAATGATCTTACTGCAATAATGTTCTGGTTTATATAAGTAGAATAATGATTCCTTGGGTAATAAAAATGCTGTGTATAATGCTTTGTGCTACATTGATGGAAAGGGAAGAAAAACTTAATTGCTATTTAAAACAGTAGCTAATGATACAATATGTATCTAAATATATGCAGTGATGAACTATAGAGTTATAATAATTTTGCAATTGTAAACTTTCTTGGATACTTAGTCTTTTAAAACTAAGCTAAAAATTTACTTCCACCAAAACATAGAAGAGTCAAAAGCTGTGGCTCAAACTCTGGACTTAACACAAGGATAAAAACTTTGTTGAAAGAGTACCAAAAGAAAGGGGAAAAAAAGAAAATGGGTGAAATTCATTTATGTGGCTCTTACCAGGATGGAGGAAGAATTTTTTAAATTTTTAAATAGAAGCTTTTTATTTTCAAAATATATTCATGAATGATTTTTGACAAACCCTATGTTCTAGTTTTTTTCCCTCCCTTTCTCCCACTTCCTCTCCCAGTTTGCTAGTGTTCCAATATATGTTAAACATGTGCAATTCCTCTATACAAATTTCCACAAATATCATGCTGCACAAGGAAAAATCAGATCAAAAAGGAAAAAAATGAGAAAGAAAACAAAATGCAAACAAACTATGAGGAAAAATGCTATGCTGTGGTCCACATTCAGTTCCCTCTATCCTCTCTCTGGGTGCAGATGGTTTTCTTCATCACAAGACCACTAGAACTTCTCTGAATCACCTCATTGTTGATGAGAGCCATGTCTATCAGAATTGATCATTGTATAATCTTGCTGTTGCTGTGTATGATGATCTCCTAATTCTGTTAGTTTCACTTAGCATCAGTTCAAGTAAGTCTCTCCAGGCCTCTCTGAAATCATCCTTCTGGTCATTTCTTATAGAACAATAATATTCCATAACATCCATATAACATAATTTGTTCTCATTCTCCAATTGATTGGCATCCACTCAGTTTCCAGTTTTTTTGCCACTACAAAAAGGGGTGCCACAAACAGTTTTGCACATATGGGACCCTTTCCTTCATTTATGATTTCTTTAGGATACCAGCCCAGTAGAAACACTGCTAGATCAAAGAGTATACACAGTTTGATAGCCCTATGGGCATAATTCCAAATTTGGAGCAAGAATTAAATGAGAATCCTGCTTCAACCTTGTTTGGAGAGGTTTTGTTTATTTGATTCTGTGACTGGGTCTCCCTGTGGTTGACCCCACCACAAATCATCTGGGAAACTTTGATCCCTCTCTGTTCCCATCATGGACTTGCTCCAACTCCTGCACCCCCAGAATGGACTCAGGGAAAAGGAAAGTCTCTATACTGGTACATGACAGTTTGGATACTTGATTGGTTGACCTTTGCTCTCAAGTTGCTGCAGCGCAGAACTCTTAAACTCAAATGATCTACCAACTTCAACCTATCCTGATAGCTTGGAAGAGATTTATCTTATTTCCTAGAAGAGCAAAGGTATATAATTCAAGGAGTTGGAATTAATTTTTGAGCTGTCAGGAATTTAAATAGAATTATTTCATCAAAGATCAAATTTTTACAGTAAGCTGTGTCTTAATTAATGAGACTACATAGAAAACACTGAACTTCAGTCATATGCAATAAATATAATTCTGATTTTCCTTGTGCTTTCAAATAACTTAATCAAATAAGTCATTTCAGGGGTCCAAGTCATAACTCTTAAATGAGAGTACTTGATGACTCTATACCCCCTCACCTGAAATCCAGGGCTAACTCTCTATCCCCTATGCCACCTAGCTAGCTGCCTGAGTTCAAATGCAGCTTTAAACATTTACCATCTTTGTGTTCCTAGTCAATCTTTGTTTATCTCATTTTCCTTTACTTCAATAAGAATAATAACAGTATTTACCTTAAGGTATCTTTTTACAAATACCTTAGAATTCTTCAAAATGTGAATTATCATGTATAATTAATATTAGTAGCAAGAGTGAGCATGAAACAATGCTAACATATATATATATAGCATATAAAGTTTTATAAAACTTTATCAAAAAGGAAGAATAACAGCTTTGTGATATTTTTCACTTGATCTAAGATAAAGCATGTATCACAGCAGAATTTTTTTTTAATGACTGGTTTTCTGATATCCAAAAATACATATATTTTTCTCTAGATTTTCTCAACCTGTTTGTCCAGTCATAGATAAATGCTGTCATGTTTTTGATCAGACATTATTGAATTATTCCTTGTTGTTAGTTATGGGATCTTTCCACCTTTACAGTGTCATTCACCTTATTATGATTTCTAATAGTACTGCTTATGGGATTCTAATTATAATGCAAAATAGCTACTTCCTGACAATTTAGAGAACTTTTATCTTCTATTCACACATAGCTTTTTTATTTTCAGCCAAAAGGATTATTTACATACTTGAGTGTCTTATCTTTTTCTAAGCTCTTTTCTCTATTTTGAAGTAGATATTATTTTCATCTGCCATATCCTGACTCCATTATGCCTAATAATATATATGCAATGCTCTAAATAAACATTCTAGTAAGTGACATAAAGAGTCATATATATATATATGTGTTTGTGTGTGTGTGTGTGTGTATGTGTGTGTGTATGTGCGTGTGTGTGTATATATATATATGTGTATATATAAATATGGATATAGATAGATTACTAGATAACTTTTTGTGTGTTCTGGACCTCTTTGATAGTTTGAAACCTATGGATCTCTTCTCCAAATAATGTTTGTAGATTATTCTCCAAATAATAAAGTGCATAAAATGAAATGCTTGAAAGTACAAAGGAAATGGACAATAATGAAATATTAATTTTTTCCCATCTAAGTTAAATAGGTCCCCCAAAATGTGTACAGATTACCACCCCCCACCCTGCCATCCCCACTAGGAACCACGTGTTAAGAATTATTTTATTTTTTAGAATCTTAGTTTCTCTAGAATAAGAGTAGTAATGGCTGTTCTGCCAACTTCACAGGGTTGTTTGAACAAAACACTTTGCCACTTGCAATTTATGAGTTGTTATTAAAATGCTTGGAGAATAATTGGTGATCTGTAGTAAAAGGAATAGAATTTTATTTCAGTGAAACAGGGATGTCAAAATGTCAACTGTTGAGCTAAAAATGAGAGGGAATTCTAAGAGTCTAATCAAGATTCTTTCCCCTAGAATTGTTTTCAAATCTTTTAATAGATCATTGTGACAAAATGTCCCAAGTGAGTATCACACATTTAACAGAAGAATGTTAACTGCCATAATGTGGAGCTCTTAGTAAAAGAAAATATTGTTTTCATCATCCATCTTAGTAGTTGAATGACTTCTTGTATGGATTTCAATATTAGTTTAGAAAGTTCTTGTTTCAGAGAAGGAATTTTAAATTCAAGCATTTTTTCTATTATAGCAACTTTCATGGTAACAAGAGACTGTAAGTAACTTACTGAAAAACTTTAATGATTTCAATAAAATATGTCTTGATCCAGTGACTTTGCCCTTTTCTATGCTATCTGTAGTTATTTTATCAAATTGGGTGGGGGGAATCAGACAAAAAAAACCCAACCCTAAAAATCCAACCATGAAAGTAATCATTACTGATTGCCACTAAGGGATAGAAAATTGGAATTGGAACAAAGACTACTTGAAGGCAGAAGTCTTACCTTATAAGGCAGACTCAGAACACCAGAAACAATATGATTTTAGAGATGGTTGACCCAGGCTCAGATGCCAACTCTAAAGTTTATAGCAAATGCAAATTTAGGAAAGCCTGTTAACCTCTCTGGTCCTTACCTTCCTCACATAAAATGAAAGGATTGGACCACATGGTTTCTGAGATCTTTTCCAGCCCTAAATCCATTCCTCAACTAAATCAGATTATCCTCCTTTAAGGCTTTAGGGATTTTTAGGTTTAGGGAAGGTCAGGAAGACCAGAATTCAAATGTACTTAATAGCTATATGATCAAGAGCAAGACATCTAGCCTCTGTTTGACTAAGTTTCTTCAACTATAAAAAGGGAATAATCTTCCCAGGGTTGTTGTGAAGATCAAATGAGATAATATTTGTTTAAAAAAAAAAAAAAACACTTAGCACAGTACTTGACACACAATATGTGCTAAATTAATGATTATTTCCTTCCTTCTTCCTTAACTACTAAGTAGGAGCAAAGTATCTTTTCAAGTTGCAGAAATATATTTAAACAACTCTAGTACTATTCACAAATATGTTGCATTGTGCACATGTGTGTGTGAGTGTGTGCATGTGTGAGTGATTTGTTTATGCATGTATTGCTTTGGAAAATCAGACTTTTAAAAAGCCCAGTGGAATTCAAATGGAGCTATTTGGCCATTCCTTAAACCCAAATCACTCTAGCTCTCACTAAAACCAATAATAGATCCCAATCCAAATCTTACTTGGTCATTCTGAATGAGTGTAAATAATTATTGTCTCTGTTCTGGCTACAAACACTGAGGGTCTTCCCCTTCCAGTTTGATTTTTTTTTGAATGGGCAAATTAGGCCACCTTTATTTTTTTAGGCCATCTACCCTTAAATCTTCAACTGTAAAAGGGGATTATCTATCCTCCCTCCGTTTATGTGAAGATCAAATGAGATATTTTTAATATGTGCTTAACACATAGTAGGTGCTTAATTATCTCAGACAGACTGACACATTAGAAAGACCTCAGGTTAAAAAGGCCAAAGCCTCACACTGTATCTGGTGTAATCTCCAGTGGTCTTCATCCCTATCATGTCACTGTACTCAGATGACTCTAGATGACAGAGTGAGGTTAATAATTTTGTAATACCCTGCCTCGCTTAAATCCAGTTCCCTTGCCAGTCAAGACATTACTCCCCTGATGTCATTGATCCTCTTCAAGAATGAAGGAGAAACAAAAATCTTTATATATTATATACACATGTGTTTATGTTTGTGTATATATATATATATACACAAACATATATATTTGTGCAGTGTGTATATGTGTGTGTGTGTGTGTGTGTGTGTCTATACAGAAAACAGCATATAAAGTGGAATGGCAAAGAACATAGGCTCTTTCCTAAGTTCTAACCACATCTTTAGTGCTTTTTAGCTCTCTGTGATCTTGGTCAAAAAACTTAAACTTTTTGAGTTTGTTTACATATAACACAATGTTTACATGGCACCTGGACTTTGTTCTATTGGGTTCTATTGTCTAGAAAGATAAGTACTAATGCAAAAACTCCTAATTACTATGTCCATTAGAGATTGCAAAACAAAATTCTATACAAGATCCAGGGGAAAGGTTGTAATTCAATCAGGGAAAATGTTATGGAAGAAGAGACTTCAAAAGATAAATAGGAATTCAAGAGTAAGGACATTCTAAGCTTCAGAAATAATTTGAATAAAGTCATGGGAGATGGGAATATAGAGACCGTGTTTTAGTTTGACTACAGCTTAGACACTAGCTGTGTAATCCTAGGCAAGTCACTTAACCTTGTTTGCATTATCCTCATATGTAAAATGATCTAGAGAAGGAAATGGCAAGCTATTCCAGCACTTTTGCCAAGAAAACACTAAATGGGGTCATGAAGAGTGGTATATTTAAACCTACCATGTCTTTTCATTACCTTTGGATCTACCCATGATTTTGATTCTTCTAAAACCATGGTATGCCATGATTTGTGATCACAGAGTATCACTGGGAGATTGTAAGTATTAAAAAGATGTACTTGGGCATTTTGGGATTATTTGAAAGTTCTACACAATTTTTTAAATGCAAACGTTCCCACCCTCCTCCTCCTAATCTACTCCAGATCCACCTTTTTTGTATTTTGTAAAAGGATATTACAATAACTTTATATTCAGCTTTAGTTATGATTTTTATTCCAGTAGATTTACTTAATTTATTTTTTAGCTAGGCAAATTTAACATTAATTTCCATTTTCTGAGTACACAGCAAGAGTGATTAAGAGGTGAGATAATCTAGGAATATATAAGGTGCAGGGGAAAACCCATTATGGAATGTTTGTTATAAATGATCCCTAGTGATTACTTGAAACTTGACTATATTAATTAGAATTTGTTTCTAATTTATGAAAAGATTGTACTCTGAAAATTCATTTGAGTGTCTACTTGGAATATAGTGCTTTAAAGCAGTGTTATATAAATGATAGTTCTCAGGTTAGCCTACAAAGTTTTCCATTGTCCTCTTTGAAAGAATTAAATGTTTTTTTTTCTTTTATTGTGGAGGACTTGAGGGCTTTGGCCTCATAAGTCAAAGTATTAAGTGCTAATTCACATTTTTCTTGGCATTCAAGGCTTGATAAAATGTATCCCAATGCCCCCCATCTTTTTCAGCCTTTTAATATTACTCTTCATTGGCATATTCTGGCCAAACTGGATTACTCTTTGTCTTTTTGTTCATTCCCTGGAGTTTTCTTAAAACTTTTGCTTGTGTCTTTTATGTGTAGAATATCTTTCTTCTCTTTCTTGAATTTTTGCTCTTCTTTTAAAACCCACTCCTAATAGCAATTTTTCTTCCATGAAGCTTTCTGTTAGAATGTCTCCTTAAGAGTAGGAACTATTTCATTTTTCATACCTGTGTTATCAATATCTAGTGCAGAACTTGACACATAATAGGTGCCCAATAATTTTTGCTGGAAGGTGATTCAGACTATTTCCAATGGAGAGAATTATTTGCATCAGAAAGAGGACTGTGGAGACTGAGTGTGAATTACAACATAGTATTTTCACTTTTTTTTGTTGTTGTTATTTGTTTGCATTTTGCTTTCTTCCCCTTTTTTGTCTTCTTTGATCTGATTTTTCTTGTGCAAAATAATTGTGCAAATATGTATAGAAAAATTACACATTTAATATTTTTGGGTTATTTGCTGTCTAGGAGAGGGGAAGGAGAAAAAGAGGGAGAAAAGTTAGAAGACAAGGTTTTGCAAGGGTGAATGTTGAAAACTATGCATATGTTTTGAAAATAAAAAAATTAATACTTTTTTCTGGATTGATTCCTCAGATTTACCTTGCTCGTTCATGCTACCCATAAGGAACTTTTTTCCTTCTCAGATCATTTTGCTTCATCATTTACTCAGTTGTATACCAAACATCTTATGATAATGTGCTAAATAACCTTACTGGTTTGTAAACTTCATGAGTAAAGTGATTATGTCCTATCCATAATCTTTAATCTTTAGCATAACATTCTTCACACAATTGGTATGTAACACATCTTTATTAAATTGCACTTGGGCTCAGGTGCAAAGGCAGCTATTTTAGTATGGACTTTTCCTCCCTTTCTCTTCACTTTTTTTTTGGCAAGGTAGTTGGCATTAAGTGATTTGCCCAGAATCACACATCTATTAAAGTGTTAAGTATCTGAGGGTGGATTTGAACTCAGCTCTTCCTGACTCCAAGATGGGTACTGTATCCACTGCATTATCTAGCTGCCTAAGTATGTACTTTTTCCTACTTTTTATAGGCATATGTATTCAACAAATTTCCTTGTTTCATACTTTCAGGGATTATTCTCAATGAGTACCCAATTATACTTATCTTCATCTTTTTATGCCCCTTTTCATTATCTCCATCCCCTCCTCTTTTTATTCAGTCTCTCAAGAGGTATTCTCCTTGACACAATCAGCCATTTGATGCTATTCTCAACTGATTGTACTCTCAGTCATCCTCCACATGTGTGTGTGCGCATATACACCTGCACACAAGTGTATGTGTTATTCTTTCTATGTTTCTTGCTTTAATGGCCTCTTCAAACTAGGTATCCAATCCGTGGTGGTTATCTCCTCAGAAAATACCCTTAGCATAATAAAATATGGCTATTTTAAAATTGTATTTAAATGTAGAGTTTTACATAATTGTTCAGTTAAAAGAACCATCCAACCACTTATTCTTTGTTTCAGAGTACATTTAAAATAAACTTTCATTTTCTCACAATACCATGTTATTTCTCTTTCATACAAACAATTCCTGCTGACTTGAAAAAGAGGATGCCCTAGGGAACAGGTACTTGGAATGCAAAGGGGAAAGTCATCATGGCATAACTTCTAGATATTTAATGAGCCTAAATGAGACTATGAATGACTTTTAGTCCTCAAGTGGTAAAACTGTCAGCATAGCTAAGATCATTTTTATTTTTTTTAATTTTCACTCTTTGTCATTGTAAGGTAGTTATTCAAGGGAGAGACTATTAGCATGGTTGAAGTACCATATGTATGAATACTAAAAAGTATAACTCAGGAGGCCATCTATTTCAAATTGCAAAAGATAAAAACCAGAGATTTCCTATTAAGACAGTAGTTAGATTAATGTGACATCTGTGTGAAAATGGTATTGTTGGCAGAGAGCTAAGAGATTTGTTGTTTTTTATCACTCCCTTTATCTTGTCTGGTGTGCCTCTCTACTCCATGGGCTGTAGTTACAGCTAATAAGGGTTAGAAGATAAGCTTCTCTGGCTAAAAAAAGCTGATCACTAAGGTGTCAGAGGACATATCTAACTTAACCATAGTAATTTCCATTGGCAAGGAAAATCCATCTTTGTAGGAACTGAAAGATTTCAAGTAGCTTCCATAGCTTCTTAACTAACAATTTACCTTTGTACTTTCTGCAGTTTAGTGAGAAATAATGCAAAATTTTAATTTTCAGCAATGGCAGAAATAAAGTAGGGTGGTAGCATTTGTTGTATGAATGAGAACTTTTTTTATAAAAATGTTTAAATATAGGTCACATTCCATTCACCCAGATTCCTGGGCAATTTTTGTCCATCTTACCAAAAATTGTCTGTAAAAGAGCAACCAAATGCACTGGAGGTTCTCCTTTAATCAGAAATTCTATTTCCTTTTTTTTTTTCCTTCACGAATACCTTTGACAGTCTGGTAAAGCCTAATGGAACCCTTTTCAAAATAAGGTTTTTAAATGCAAAAAATAAAATTGTATAAGATTATAAAGGAAGCCAATGATATTTTAATAGTATTTGATTTTTTTTTTACTTCATGGACTCCAGAATAAGAACCCCATTCTATATCTTTAAATATTACATGAATAACTTTTGGGCTATTGGTTATCCTTTACTTTCTTTGCATGTTCAATTTGCCTCATTTTCTTATTATAGTCCTCAAATTTGGAGTTGTCTCCATTTAATTCAGAACTATTCAATTTGATAATATAACAGTATCCCACCAAAACAACCATACTGATCTTCATATTTTTGAAGGAAAATAAGTTTAACATAACTATCCTTGTTAAAAATGCAATTATTTGGTAAAGTGATATTGAATTTGATTTCAGATCATCCTAATCCCAGGCACTGTGTTCTATCCACTGTGCAACCAAGCTGCCAAGATAACTCTCTGAACTTTATTTTATGCAGGTCCTGAATAGGCCTGTGATTCTAGGTTACAGAGAGAATAACTTTGCAGCAGTGTGGTACAGATAGAATGTGGAATTTGGAATCCAAGGAGATGTAAATTAGAATCCTGCCTTAGTGGCCTATGGATAGACTCTTGAGCCTGGAGTTGGAAAGACCAGAGTTCAAAAATCTAACCTCAAATACTGTGTAATCCTTGGAAAGCCACTTAGTCATGCCTGAATAAAACCAGAGAAGGAAATGACAAAGCACTCCAATATCTTTGCCAAGAAAACCTTAAATGGGGTCACAAAGAGTTGTACACAACTCGAATGAACGACTATCACAATTTTATACTTTTGGGTATGTCAGAGTCACAATTCATCTCAACTTTCTTTCTCTCATATATAAAATAGAACTACTTCAATCTTTTACTAATGGTTTCACTGGTTTATTTTGTGCCTTAATGGAGATTATGTATTTAAAAGAATTTTAGACTTTACAATATTCATGTGATTCTTTTTATTATTGATTTTAATTCAGTCTCTATACTCAAATCTTGGAGGAGACACAACAAACCACCCATCCACAAAAAAATAAAAAATAAAAAATAAAATAATAAAAATATGATACTTGGAGAATGCAGAACAGATGCTTAGAATGAAGAACAGATCTTTTGGCTTCATGCTGCAGCACTGGCAAATATATTAAATGTATCATTGTAGGAGGCAGCGATTAGGCATTGGACTAACATTCCAAATGTAAACCTTGCAGAAGAAGACTAGGATAAAATTTGGTGGGTGGACAACAAAATCTGTTTGCAATAAGCATGATTTGCTGATCTGCCTCTGGTTTTAACATTCTGCTTCTTATTGAATTGAAGGACATTAATACCAGTGCAGAGTGCGAAACAAAGTGTCACAGTGGGAAGCTCCAAGAGATTAGTGAATCAAAATCAATATAGTTTCTATTTCTAGAGATGCTAAAGAAGGTGTTATAAGTAAGTGTTGTAAATAATGTACTTATTACTTAAATACATTATTTAATGGTGTTTTATATATGTGAGGAAAAGAACAAAAAGATAAGGTGTATCAAAAATATTGCACATAACAGCAAAATAAATGTTTGGACATGTATACATATAATGTATTTAATTTATACTTTAACATATTTAACATGTATTGGTCAACCTGCCATCTGGAAGAGGGGGTGGGGGGAACGAGGGGAAAAATTGGAAGGGAAAATTTGGAACAAAAGATTTGGCAATTGTCAATGCTGTAAAATTACCCATTCATATATCAGGTAAATTAAAACTATAATAAAAATTATATTGCACATAAGTATTTTCTATTTATGTATTTCATATTATTTCACCATTTTAGACTAAAAAATCACCAGCATTAAATTTGTTAGCTCATTCACATTGGGTGAACCACAATTCTCTGGAATATAGTCTTGATATGGAGCAGCATAGAGATGGAACATCCAGATTTGATGGAACCATTGGTTATTGGATACCTCCAAATAAGGAAACAGAAAAAAGTTTTGTTGACTGGCACAAAAAGGGATGAGAGAAATTTTTTTCCCACCTACATATAGGGCATATTCAATGAACAGATAGATGAATGATGAGCTTTGTGTCATCTGCAGACTTGGGAAATTTCTGTGTGCAGTCTTAAAATCTTTTCAAAAATATGTTTCTCAAAAGCAGATATTGAGTCTTATAACATCCTATCTAGGAGAGCTATTTATAAATAGTGGCTACTCATTGGAATGTTTAGCTCATGAATGAATGAAGTCTACTTTCAATCCTTCTTCCTGGGAGACTATATTATTTTTTTTCCATAAATTGAACTTTCATTCTCTTGTGTCTTTCTTTCCCCCCTTTATATTGAGAACTGGTTTCAAGACAAAATGTTCCACATTTCACATATCACATATCACATATCACTGGGTGATGATTCTAAAAAAATAATTAGGATTAAAATATGTAGGATTTGTGTATGTATAAAAAATATGTAGGATTTGTGAGCAAGGTTTTTTTTTAAGTTTAAATGATTTCATTGGTTTCCCTTGATTGTCATGTTTGTTTACATCTAGACATACATTTATGCCAAAATAACAGTTTAGACTTGATCTCTGACTTAACATTTATAATCTGAGATAATACTAACATTCAGATATCTACAGACTAAAATTTGATAGACATCAGACAGTAAGCTAAGGATGCTATAACAGATGAATACAACATTCTTGGAGATTGGAGATATTTGTTCTGGGAAGGCTGTCTTCAGGTTGAGTGGAATTTGTGGAAAAGCAATCAGCATGGGACAACGAGTTGGCTCAGTGGATAGAGCACCAGTCCTGAAGTCAGGAGGACCTGAGTTCAAATCTGGCCTCAGACAACTGAACATTTACTAGCTATATGACTCTGGGCAAGTCACTTAACTCCAATTGCCTCAGCAAAAAAAAAAAAAAAAAAAAAAAATCAGCACTGATCATTCTGGGGGAGTTTCTTGGACATAGTGGCAATTCTTCAAAATGAATACTTTTTTAGACAAAATGAAATGGAATTGAAAATTTTTCCAAATTTGTATTATAGAACTTTGCTTTGTCATGAAGTGATTTTCTTTGAAATAAATTTTTATGGTAAAATATTTTCAGAAATCTGATGATGTAGAAATATTGAATATCTTAGTCATTTTGTTGAAAAATATGAATGATTTTGAAAGCTTAAAGTGATGAAAAAACACTTGTCAACAAGAGTAGTATCATTGACATTACTTCTGAGGGTTCTGGAAATAGAATCTCAGTGACTCATATGCTACGTAAAAAAAGTTAATGTCAAAGCATTCAGAAATGGAACAAAACAGGAACCAATGAGAAAACAGCCATCAAACCTAGTACTGATACCCTTTTCTAAAAATCAATGATGAGATACCACAAATTAATCTTCCTTTTTTTAATACCTTTGGAAGAAATTAAAGTCAGGTTAGAAAGAGAATAACATACAGTATTCTAGGGGGAAATGGTGGTTTTATCAATTAGCCTTTATAGGGCTATAGAATTTCAGTGTTAGAGGAAGCTTACAGGCTGCCTAAGCCAGCTTTTATCTGGTTAAGAATCCTCTCAACAAACATTCCTAACAAGTGATTATTTAAGTTTAGCTTTAAAACTTCTTCCTTGAGTGGGAACTCTTATCTCATAATCCTTTATTAAACATCTTCCATATACCAGACAGTGATTAGGAATACAAAGATAAAAGCAAAGTCTTTATCCTTTATCCTCAAGGAACATATTATATTGGGAGATATAGCATGCAGGTATGTAAAATTCTTAAAGTGGGGCAACTAGGTGGCACAGTAGATACCAGCCCTGAAGTCAGAAGATAAGGACCTGAATTCAAATTTGGCCTCAGACACTTAATACCCTGAGCAAGTCACTTAACCCCAATTCCCTAGCCCCCCCCAAAAAAATACTTAAATCAAATAAATACAAGGTAACCTTGGAGTAGAAGGTATTAGCATCTAGGGGACTAGGGAAGTTTTCATTCATAAGGAAGCACTTAAACTGAGTCATAAAAGAAACCAGTACTTCCAAGAAGCAGAGATGAGGGAATGATAACACAAAAAGAGATCGATAATGATTAGAGTATCATAAAAGAATAACAGAAAATAGGCAAAATGGTTTGAATCTTCAAGTATATGTAGGGAAAATATATATAAGAAAGTTCGAAAGGTAGGATTGTAGCCATGTAATCTGATTGATGTTGCTACAGTGGTTGTTTGGGTTTTTTTGTTTTGTTTCTAAGAAAAAAAGATGTAAATTTCATAGACACTACCATGTCTGGGAATTAATTTGATCATCAGGGACTTTGAAAACAAAAATATCTCTATTAAGAATATATTATTAGCAGGTAACCAATTACCAATTTGTTATTTCTTCCATATAGTGCAACAACAACAACAAAATTCCCATACTCCATATGCAATGGATAATTTCTAAAAGGATGTGAAATTTATTGCCTTTTTTAAAAAAACAAAACAAAACAAAACAAAAACAGCCAATAAAATGAAAAACCATTAGATTACACGTATTCAGCTATCATGGTCATGACCATCCATCCAAACTAACTCCTGTTGTAGCTTTATTTGTTTAACAGGTAAACTTTAAGAAGAAGAAAAGGGATTGAATTGATCCAAAAAATGATGAAAATTTAAATTGTCTTGCATTTTATTTGTAAAAATGCCTTTTTGTTAGTTTTTAGAAAAAGTTTTAAGATAATCTTATGAAGCAATATGTTCAACTTTTTAAATAAATAATTCTTTTAAGAAATCATTTAATGTTTTTATAAAATATTGATATATTTGTCAGAAGACAAAATTTACTTTCTCTAAGCCATTTCCCCAATATTGTTAATAGTTATCAGGGTCAACTATTCAGGTACAGAAAAGTTTGCATGGAAGTAATGATGGTCATGTCTTTGCTAAATTTATCTGAAAAAATATCCACTGAAGTTTAGAAATCCCATATAACATGTAAAAATATGAGTCATTTATTTACCCAGTCAACAGTATAATAAATTGTATAGAGGTCAAGGAGCATAGAGACTGAGAAAATGTCAGTGGTATTTGACTCTGACATAAATACTTGCATTGTCAAGTCACTTAACTTCTGAGTGCTCCTGGTTAACTACTTAAGACAGGAGTTACTAGTGTGTAAAATAAAAACAATTTTTAAAATAAACTGTGAAGACCGAATTAATACCCTGGATACCTTAGAATCAGCCAGAGTCAGGATAAGCAAAAGTTCTTGATCTTTATTCTTTGTAGAAGTCAGAGGAATGGGCATAGGAATATCCACATTTCTCTACTTGCTCTCTGGGCCAGGAGTCGCCTAGCTTGTCTTACTCCACCCTCAAATCCCTCCTCCCAAACTCTCTATACCCCAACAGATAGAGCCAGCACAGAGTAGTGGGCAGGGCCATTCTTTCTCCAAGCATATGCTAATAGAATATTGTCCAATTGGTAATTAGCCTTAAGTGCTTGCTTGTCTGAACCTTAGTGCATGAACTCAAGAGTTTCAGCTCTTTACAATAAGCTATTTTTCCATATGATTCATTTCCCATTGTAATCTTTGTATTTTATGAATTTATAAACAGAATTTTAAGAAAAGGTCCTTAGGTTTTAACAGACACCCAAAGAGATACATAAAAAAAGGTTAAGAATGATTGTAGAGACAACAGGGATAGGGAATCACTTCATCTAAAGTTCCTTGTACTGATGAAATCTCTTATCTGGGCACAGGAAGATGAGGAAGAAGGAAGGAAGAAAAAAAAAAATAATGGTGATTAGTATAGTTTTAGTCATTTTTAGTGGACAGATGGTGGACTATACCTTTTTTACTATAAAGTTTGAGATCACTGGGTATGGAATCCCAGACTAGAAAGAGATTTTGTAGGCCATCTAATATAGCTCAAAACATAGTAAGAATCCCCTTTTCAACATCCCCAACAAATGCTCATCTAGTCTTTACTCAGAAGTTTGCAAAGAGAACAAACTTACACTTATTATTTTTCTTACTAATTCCACTGATCAACAAAAATATTGCCTACAATTTCCCCTTACTACAACCCAAATGGAAATTCCAATTACAAATTAGGAAATTGGATATATCCACACAGACCTTTTGATTTTTATGTCTAGAATAATAAAATGAATATAAGAATTGGAAGACATTTTAAAGGCTCTATTCCTAATCAGATAACTTGTCCACAATTACACAGCTTGTGAGTAATCAAATTAGGATTAAAATCCAAGTATATCTGTTGCCCCAGGATAATATTCTTTTTCCTATTCCAATTATAAAAAACATAGATTCATTAGAGCTTTAAAATTTATATAGATTATTTTAGTCCAACATTATTCTTTAAAGATAAAGAAATGATACTTTCCTTTTTGATCTGATTTTTCTTGTGCAGCAAGAGAATTGTATAAATATGTTTACACATATTGGATTTAACATATATTTTAACATGTATAACATCTATTGGATTGCTTGCCATCTAGGGGAGGAAGTGGGGGACAAAGGGGAAAATCTGAAGCATAAGGCTATGCAATGGTCAATGTTGAAAAATTATCTGTGCATTTGTTTTAAAAATAAAAGGCTTTATAAATAAAAAAATAAAGATAAAGAAATGACATAAAAAGAATTGATGTGACTTCCCTAAGGTTTTATTACATTTGTGTAGAATTTGAAAAACTTAGATAATTGGACTTTTCCAATTGCACTCTCTTGACCAATCATCACATTGCCTGTGAAATTCATCTGGCAAACTTTGGAATTCTTGCTGTGGGCGCTGAGCTCTCTTGATTGATAAATGAGTAAGATTAATTTCACCTAGCTACTTACATGTCACCGACCACAGATCAGATCATATTTCATATCACATCCAAGCCAGTCATCTTACCATCTTCCCTTTTTCACTTCTTGCTTTGGCCAGAATAATCAAATCAATATAATCATTGCTTCTGAGGGGGGGTATGTTACTATTGTGGGCTACCACTAGGTGACTTTATTCATCATTCCTCTGACTTGAGGGGCAAAAATTCCCTTTCTTGGCCAAAAACTAGACCATTTATATTATCCCTTCCTATCTGTAGGAAAATTCCTTGAGGGTAGAAACTGTCCTAATTTTGTATTTACCTCTCCAACACTCTGCATAGTACCCATCACATACATATTACTAAATACTTTTTCATTCGTTTATTTATTGGAAATTCCTGATCAGCTCAAAATCTATAATCCTTTGTTGATTCATCTCCAATACATGAACTTTATACCCTCTTTACACATATATACATACTTTTAAACTTAAAATGGTTCATCTTTCCACCAGATTCATATCATGCTTTAGTGAACTTATTCTACAAAATTCTTTAGTAATTTAAAAAATCATTTCTCTAATATACAGAATATTCACTTCTGTTGGGTTTTAATTTTTTTTTAGAAATTCACTTTTAAAGAAATAAAACTTACATGTATCTGATACATTAAGTAGGAAGGGTTGATTAAATCCTGTCTCTGGCTAGTGATTGAAATCACAATTTGACTTTAATGGTTTTAAATCAAATCCTTTCCACTTCAAAGACTTGTTACTGTGCTACTATTCAATCATTCCATCTCTTTTTAATCTCTTAACTGGCTGCCAAGAAGGACTTAACATCTTTTTATTTCTCTAGGGAAAAGTAAATACTTCATAGTCCTTTCACTTGCCTTTTACAAATATACAAGAAAATATCTCTAGGTTATGTGTTAGAAAACTTATTCTGGATTAAATGGAATACTTTTGTGTTTTAACTAGTACTTGGATATCTAAATTGAAGATTAGCAGCTTGTGTGTGTGTATGTGTGTACACACATATATAAAGATAGATATATATACATGTATGTATATATATAATATATATATAAAGAATATAAACTATATATATAAAAATATATTATTACATAAACATACATAAATATATAAAAGAGATGTAAAATACACATATAAAGATATCTTATACACATATATGTATTATATATAATAATGTATATATATATATATGCACACATACATATTCTACACAAACAAATACATAATCTCAGAACCAGAGAGTCATTTATAGAAAACAGCATGCTTCTTAACAACTCATTTAACAATGCTTTTTGTTGTGGCTTTGATATATTTAATAACCTCTACTAGTTGGTATGTATTACAGGGAAAATTCCATGGAAAATTGTGTTCTGGAGCCAAGGGAATGATAGACTATAGATACTGAGAATTAAACAGCTTTTTAGTCATTTTATACCCTTAATCCCCTGTATACTTTGCAGTCCAGTGACACTGGTCTTTTTGCGTTCCCTCTCACAAATTATACTCTCTCCTGACTGAATGTTTTTTTATTTACTTTCCCTTATGTCTAGACTTGGATCTCTCTCCATCCCTAGCTCTTGGTTTCCCTAGCTTCTGTTCCTCCTGAAGTGGAGTACTGTCTTTTGCAAGAAGTTTTTTTTCAGCTTAATATTTTCCTTCTGAAGTTATTCTTAATTTATATTATTTGTACATAGTTGTTTGTATGTTGTCCCCTCTATTCAATTGTATGCTTCTTGAGAGTGGGTTCTGCTTTTTGTTTTGCTTTTCCTCTGCCTAATTTTTTTTTGGTATTCCTAGAGCTTAGTACAGTGCCTGGAACATAGTCTTAATATATTAACATAACTTTAATAAATGCTTATTGACTGATTGGTTTTTTAATTAAGATAGCTGAAAACAGCTCTTTGATTGTGTCTGAAAATGCCAACGCCTAGAAATAGTCTCCTTCAGGTAGCCCAAATGCTTTGCAATTTGAAAAAAATTTCGAAAAGAATTCTAACATTACCTAAAATTATGTTTCATTGTACTTTGCCAATATCAAAAAACTGGCCCTTAGGGATTGTGTGGTATTAGAATTGGAGATGAGGTGACTGGTTCCCATTAAAATGATAAAGTAGATGCTTAGTGATAAAGAGCTTGCTATTTATATTTTTTCTCCCTTTGTTATTTCCTTAGAGTTTCTCTTCTTCCCTCCTCCCCATTATACTTCTTCTCTTGCACCCTCTTATTAAATATCTAGGAAATTCTTGCTTTCTCTCTTTTCTGTTTATTAATTTTTTATTCAAAATTATTATCTGGTTACATTATAGGATATTATATTTGGGAAAGACTTTATCCAATCTTCTCATTTTTCACTGGAGGAAACCAAATGATTTATCTGAAATCACAAAGCAAATTGTAGGACAGAATAGGGTTTAAAATAGAGGTCTCCCTGACTTCTAGCCCAAGGTATTTCCTATTCCACCACAGTCTCAATATTTAAATGTCTCAAATTATAGTATAATAATGTTGAAGAATTAGTTTGCACAGAGCCTAGCAAATCACAACTGCTTTATTAATGTTTATTGATTGATTGAAGCAAACATTTACTATGATCTTGACTATATGGAAACTATTGAAATATTTTAGAGTCAGAGGCTTCATAGCCTTAAATTACTTTGCTGTTAACACTAGGGAATTACATGGACAGAACCAAAAAGATTACCAATCAAAAAGAACTCAGAAATGTTAGTCAGGGTATCGCCTCAAGAAGCTAGCATGATAGTATTCTTTGCCTTATATAAACATAAAATTGAACCACATATTTTTGCATGTTTTTAGCAATAATTATCTTTACTCTTAAGTATCGTAAGATGTTGCTTCTGAAGGCAAGCCTTTACAATAAATTCAAAATAAAAGGCAGAATGTTACTGATTTTAAAATATGACTGTAAGGCAGTTCCTTGATAGGAGGATATAGAGTCACTTTATGCCAATTAAATGTGTATACCTGGTGAGTCTATTCAGTGTATTATTTCTCTTAGAGATATATGTTTTCAATACTTTATCTCTAATGATGATGTTAAGAGACTATTCCCCCCCTTATGGAAATTTTAGTATCTAAGATGTTTATAGTTTTTTTTGTTTTGGGTTGGGGTTTTGGGTTGGTTTTTTGTTTGTTTGTTTGTATGGTTTGGTTTGTTGTTTTGGTGGAGAGAACAGGAAAAAAAATTGTATTTCCTACATTAACAATTGCTTAGGTGTAAAACTGGTCCTAAAGTATTTCAAGCATATTAAAAATGTAGAGAAACCCATAAATCTACATGAGAACATAACAAAATATCCACCTTGTCATAAGATCATAAAATTAGAGATGAAAGGGATATTCAAGACCAACAGATTTTACAGATGTGATAACCAATACAAAGGGAACTTAGAAGATTTGCCTAGAGTCAGCTTGTAACTATCTGAAGCAGGATTTGAACCATTCCTGACTCCAAGGTCAGAAACCTATTGTTGTGCCAATGAATTGAGGAATACTAAGTTTTAAGTGGAGAATTTATTAAAGTTCACTTTGGTCACACGAGATTAGTATCCAAATCATGTGGCCCTGACCAAAAGGACTTAGGACTTTTTATAGGATTGACAGAAACCAGCAAACAGGTTACCTTGCTTCCTTATCTGACATATTTGAACCTTTCTTAAGGGAATACATCAAAAACAGGGCAAAAAGATAGCACTCTTCAATGAGATTTCCACAGCAATTATTATGTAGAAGAGAAGGAGACGAAGGGTCTTTTGGGTGTACAAATAGAATTTGGGATTGCTGGGTCATTTTAAGTTTTCAAATCCAGTTTTCCTGGGGTGTTTGGGGCTATGGTTCTAACACTATTCTGCTGTTTCTGATGCTCCTTAGTTTATTTTTTTCTTTTCCATCTCTATTATGTTCCAGTTTTGATTACCTGTCCTTTGAATTTTTGATTGCCTTTGATTTTCCTCATTTTTAGCAGATATGTTTCTTATGGAGAGGGACTGCTTTCAGTACTTTTTTTTTAATATCCCAAAAATCTAGCACTGATTGAATTGAATTTTCTATATTGTCACCCTCTTACTCCCTTTGGTTTTAGGGGAAATTGAGTGAGCTTGAATTTTTATTGTTTACTTATTTCTCTTTTAAAGAAAAAATTTTGATAATACTTAAAGGTCATCAGGCAAGTTATGGCCTTGACTGAAATCTCTCTTTGCACATAGCTTTATAAATATATGTAGATAAATAGTTAACAGCTTAAGATCAAACATTGGGTAATGTACACAGTGTGGAAAAACCATTTGCAGGAATGTGTATGTGTACCAGTTTAACTGCCTATTCCCAAGACTAATTAGCTTTAGTAGGACTTCTGCCTAGATTATTGCCTTAAGGGAATGAATAGCTTCCTGATGGAAAATGTAAGATTTGTGAAATACAAACAGGTACTTCAACTATGCTTTCATGTGCTAAAGCCTTGATCAAGGAAAATAAGCTAGCAAATCTATCAATCTTTAATTTAGACAAAAGTGGGTTTTAGACAGAGTCACTATTATGACTAACTGGCATAGTAAAAAGAACAGGGGTTTTATAGTATTTTAACTTTTCAGAGCTTTAGTCACCAAATATGTTAAATGAATGAAGCCTTTAAGTGAAGATCTCAGTTTCCTTCCAGGTCTGACATTTTGGAACTAATTGTTCTTCCCTCATTGCAAAAATTTAAGTAGTATTTCTCTTCAATTATGTTATCTACATATGTAAAATTTGGGGTTCCCCAGGGTGGTGGGAATGAGGGAGAAGAGTGAAGATTCCTCTTCCAAGAAGTTCCAGTTCTGGAATTATACATAATACATTCACATTCCCTTCTCTTTTGATGAAGCTTGAGGGAGTTGTAGTAGTAGTCAGAGAATTATTTAAATCCCCTTTTGGTCGGGGTGCAGGTTCTTCGTGAAAGAATTTGAAACTGAAGAGTTTTAGGTGGCAAAAATGGAAGTTTATTGTTGGATGAGAAGTCAGCTTTGCTAAGAGACTGACTTCATAGTAGCAAAGGCCTTTTAAGGAAATGGAGGCTGGCACTGAGAAGTAAATGTCTTCTCAGTGGGCAGGGTCCTGACAGGCAGCTATACCAAGGGACATAGTTCTGCTTTGGACATTCTGCAAAAAAAGTGTTTAAAATTGCCCTTTAATAGAGAATCTTGAGGCTTCAGTTTCAGGTTGAAAAGAAGCCAAAGTCCCCAGGCCTAGATCTCCAATTGAATGGGAAATCACTTTTGAAGGCTTATGGAGTTTGGAATTTCCTGAAAAGGGTATCATTGGAGTGATTTACTTTAGAGAAGACCAGCCAGGAGGATATGCTTTCCTCTCATAGACTCTCTGGAATATGGGAAGACATGCTTCCCAGGAGGGCCTGAGACTCCAATCTCCCTTCTTTATAGATCAAAGGGTACACAATTTTAGAGTATTAATTTTAAAGATTAAAGGGAACACAATTTCACACCTCCATCAAGACCAGATTCATCTTAAATTCTCTAGTTTATATAATATCAATTTCCCAGAATATAATTTGGGGTGGGGGTAGGAGGGTTAAATGGGGGAGGGAATTCTCTTAAAGTTTATGAATGGTGTATATCTGTGATCTTCCTCAGAAGGGAGTCAGAAGCACCTTTTTAAAAAGAAATGTATTCAGTGTAGAAAATATTACAGATATAAGATGGCTTTTTATTTCAGATGAGGAAACTCTACTAATGCAGCCTGGCACCATCTCCACAAATTGTAGTCATAGTTGCCCAAAGAATTGAGAGGTTATGTGTAGGATAATACAGCTATAATATGTCTGAGACAGGGCTTAAATCCAAAAATTTTTGGCTTTGACATCTACTTTCTATTAACATCTAGATTCTATCTTTACTATAAATTGAAATAATAATGTGATTTCTGGTTTTGTGTCTGATTCACCAAAAAGTTTTTAGGTTTCATCAGGGAAGGATTAGTGTCATAGCTAAACTCTGCATCTCCTCCAATACTAAATATATTGTGAACCTTAAAAAAAGTACTTAATAAATGTTAGAATAAATGAATGACTCTCTAACCTAATGTTTTATTGATTGAAGCAGGAAAAGTATTTGTCCTTATTAGCTTAACCATGAAGCTTCCTAGCATATATGGCATTGTACTGGAAGCTCCATAAAAAATACAATTTGTAGTTAACTGAACAATTGTATAAATATACCTTTTCTAAAAGCAGTTTTACTGTCTTCCTAGACTTTTTGTTTCTTTCTGTAAGCTCTTATTATTTTAAAAGAAAATGTTAGCAAAGCAAAATCTTGACTGTTACCTGAATTAGATTTTAATGGGCTTCCAGGAAGCATCATGATGTTGGAATCAATGAAACAAAAATATTGGATTGTACCATATATGAAGCAGTGTACTAATGGCAATGGAAAGGCAAGATGACATAGACATGAACTGTTTCCTAGAAGAACTTCTGTTTTAATAGTAAACAGACCTAAACTAGGTTCAGAAGATGTCAGAATCTACCTATATTTCTATTCCCTGTTTTCCACAAACCTTCCTCAGCCAGTTCTATTTATTTATTTGCTCTAGGTAGCTCTGGGCTCTTTTGTGACTAGACTTTCATAAGATATGGAATTGGATGAGACAGATTCTTGCTTCTAGCTAGGATACCTAGATGGTAATCCCACTGATTTATTAATTGAATATAGACGTAGCCAACTTAATATTTGAATTCAGTTTGTTTAGCTTCCAGACTAGGGCTCTACACAAGATTCCCTTTGAATTATGGTTTTTAGTTTCCTAGGCTGATGATCTCTTTCTTTCTTTTTAAATTTTTTATTTAATTTTTTTTAATACATAGATAATTTTTGACATTCACCCTTACAAAACTTTATACTCTAAATTTTCCCCTCCTTTCCCTTGACCCCCTCATCCAATTGGCAAGTGATCTAATATATGTTAAACATGCAATTCCTGTATACATATTTCCACAAATATCATGCTCCATAAGAAAAAATTAGATCAAAAAAGGAAAAAAGAGAAAGAAAACAAATGCAAGCAAACAATAACAAAAAGGGTGAAAATATAATATTGTGATGCACATTCAGTTCCCACTGAATTCAGTCTGCCAGATGTCTTTCTTCATCACAAGATCCATTGGAACTGGTCTGAATCACCTTATTGTCAATGAGAGCCATGTCTATCAGAACTGATCATTGTATAAACTTGCTGTTGCTGTCTATAATAATCTGCTGGTTCTTCTCATTTCACTTACCATCAATTCATGTAAGTCTCTCCAGGCCTCTCTGAAATCATCCTGCTGATCATTTCTTATAAAACACTAATATTCCATAACATTCATATACCATAACTTGTTTGGCCATTCTTCAATTGATGAGGATCCACTCAATTTCTAGTTTTTTGCCACTACAAAATACATTTTTTTCCTATAGTCAGCTTCTGTTTTGCTGCACACCCAAGTCTTTTAAATTTGTTACAAAACTATCGAAACATATTGTCACATTTTCATTGATTATGTTCATTTCTTAATACAGTTTTGATTTTAGTTTCATTTGTTAATTATTTTGTATTAGCAAAGGGACTATTTTAGGTATGAAATTCATGCCAAAAAGATAATCTTCAGTTTTGAAAACCTGGATTCAAATCTCACCTCAGATCCCTACTGGCAGTGCAACCCTCCACAAGCCACTGTTAGCTAAGACCTTTGCTCTTCTGCATCTGCATTTAAAAAGAGATATTCTTTTTTCTGTAAAATCACATATTTAGACCATAACAAAAATATTTTTCTATCTAAAGATATGTGATCAAAACCCATTTATCAGGTATATGATTTTCATCAGAAGAAGAATTCTCATTGATTTTTCTTCATTTTTATTCATATATAAACATACATATGTCTTTCTGTACCAAAATAAGCCAAAACATGGTAATAGTGTTTGATAATAGTAATGAGAATTAGCTCCCAAAATTCTCCAGCATTATTTTTAATCCTTTAATATGTTAAAATGATCCTATGTGTTAAGCTTATAGTCTCATTACTTTGCTTTTTGTTTTTACTTGCTTCTTTTTTTTGTAGCAAAGAGTTGGAAACGAAAAAATGTGTACCTTGACAACTATTATTACTGCAGTATTAGGTTCTTTTTTTTAAATATTTTTTATTTACCAGATATATGCATGAATAATTTTACAACATTGACAATTGCCAAACCTTTTGTTCTAATTTTTCCTCTTCTGCCCCCCCTCGCCCCCAAATGGTAGGTTGACCAATACATGTGCAATATGTTAAAGTATAAATTAAATACAATATATGTACACATGTCCAAATAGTTGTTTTGCTGTACAAAAAGAATCGGGCTTTGAGATAGTGTACAATTAGCCTGAGAAGGAAATCCAAAATGCAGGCGGACAAAATTAGAGGGATTGGGAATTCTATGTAGTGATTCATAGTTATCTCCCAGAGTTCTTTTGCTGGATGCAGCTGGTTCAGTTCATTATGCAGTATATGTTCTAAAGGATGTTAAGGCCTTCTAGTCTAGAGACTCTTTTCCTTGGAAATGAAGGACATTGAAATGTAGCATTGTGAAATGTTCTTGCAGCCATGCAAGAGCAGAAATTTATCTCCCATAGTCCTTTTAGTTGTTCATTAGCAACAGATGACCCTTTTGTTTCTTGGGGGATTATCCTTAATAAATTGAGGAAAGGTCTTATTTTTTTCATTGGAGATAGGGAGGAAGGAGCTTGATTTGAACTGTATGAACCAAGGTGTTCTCAATAGACAAGATGGTGGATTGTATTCATAGGACAGCATGGGGCTGGAAGGAAAAGAATAAAGAGGATAGTACTGATTCTCATGTAGACAAAAATAAGCACAAACTTGCAAGGCATCCTTAAAGATTATTGAAGACTAAAGACTTTGAATTCTGTTTATCACACCTCAGACCAATTCTTATACTGTTTTGAGGGAGTATCATTTTCAGTTATCTTAAATCAACTGGAAATAAATGTAGCCAGGTTATAGTTGTATTCCTTTTTTCAGGGCATTTTAGAAGCAATTCAAATAAGGAAAGCGATTTTACATGTTTTCAGTTTCCAGTGGAATGTTTTGATTTTAATGAGCTTCTCCTAAATGAATGACCTGCATAGTTTGACACTGGTTGTTTGATAAATGGCAGAAGTGGTTACCTTTCATGATCTTTTTTTTAGCCATTACAAGATACAATACTATTTAAGTAATGGACTTTCCCAATATTAGTGAATTTGTTTTCTCCTGGAAATATGATAAATTTCTCATTTCATATGCAAGGTCTCACAGCATAAAGATATAGACCTGTGGCCAAAAAAAATACATTGCCAAAAAAATAAAATAAAACTAAAGCCTATCTATGGAACTAAACACAGTTGATAAAGGTAGGAAGTGTAAGACTCATTCCCATATGTTGCATTTATCTTGTAGCCTACAACACTGAATTAATTGGAATTTTAAAGGCTGTAACAGAATCTTTCTGAAGACTGAAAGATGAATTTGGTAATATTTTTCAGATATTTTAAAAAGTATTAACTATAAGAATATTAAATTGACTTTCATTAGATGTTAAACAGAGGTTGCTTATGTCTTCATATTCTCTATCTATTTTAGACCTCATTTCCTAGGTCAATTTTCACCCTTGATTTTTTAAAAGTTGAAGTGTCATTCTTTTTAATTCTTAGAACATGGTGGATTTAGACCAAATATCACATGAACTTAACCTTGCCAAGTCCATTGCTAAATGGAGGAGGAATGGTATGAAGTTGTACTGTAACTGGAAAGACAATTTGATAATCAAAACACCTATTGTCCTACTGTCCCTGGATATTCTAAATAAAAGTACTTAATGAATATTACCCACAATTTAAACCAAAATTTAGTTGCTTTGGGAAAGTACATTTCTTCTTTCGTGCTATATGCTACTGGTAAGATTGTCCTCTATGGTGGTCAGGTAATTATATCTTCTGGTTAATAGGAAATTATTATGAATATCAAAGTTTGTAATCTTCCAGTATTTAAGTTGGTGGCCCCAGTTTTTTCTGGTATCAGATATATAAGTTGAAGGTGGAGAAAGAAAAGAGGAAGCAAGGCATACAGGGACTGTCCCGGGTCAACAATTACTGTCTTAGTAATTTGGGCTAACATAATCTTTTCAAAATGCAAAAATTCCCTAGGAATGCATTTGCTTTCTGTGGTGATCATAAGGGCAAGAATTTCTTTGGCAAAAAAAAAGAAGAAAGTGGTTTCTAGAAGTAGGGATTCATTTCCTGGAAGAAAGAAAGGTGAGATGTCATCAAAAGAAAAAATACTCCTTTTTGTTATTCACTTTAGGAGCTTGAAGATTTGCCACCACCTGTAGTGCCACAAAAACAACAGCAACAACCATCATAAATTATTATTTCACCTTTTAAAACATTGTTGTTGTTATTGTTTAGAAGGCACCTGAGGCTTTTGTAGGCCCTTTAGGTTTTGTTATATCAATTAGTATAAAAATGTCAACATAGCATTGAATATTTTTTTTCATAAAGTGGCTTAGGAGGGGAAGAAATACTTAGACTTTCTGATGGATGAATAATAATATTGACTTGGCTTCTGACTATGTGACTCACTAAAAAAATTAATTATCAATCAGTTTTCAGGTAAATTGTCAATATTATCCTGGTTTTCCATCCCCTCTCTTTGCTACTAGGTTACTTAATCATTATATATTTATTGAGCACCTACTATGTGCTGAATATTGTCCTAAGAACTTCCAAAATAAAAGAGACAAAAGAAGTCACTACCCTCAGAGTTTATAATCTCATAGGGAGGGAGACAAACAAATAAATACAAACAAGCTATATACAGGATAAGTAGGAAATAATTTGCAGAATGAAGGCACTAGAATTATGAAGAGTTGGGAAAGGGCTTTCTTTAAAAGATAAGATTTTAGTTGGGACTTTAAAGGAAGCAAAGCCTTACTTCTTCCTTCTTTGCCACAGAAATTCTTGCCTTTAGAGATCACGATATAAAACAAGTGCAACAGCCTGATGGAGACGAGGAGAGGGAACATAATAGGCCTGAGGTCAGCCAGAGAAAATGGTCATTTGATAACAAGTCTGGCTACATATGTTAGAGACTGGGCTTGAACCTAGATTTTTCTAATTCTGAGGCTTTCTAGCCCGTGCAAAACTTAGCTTGTTTTAAAGATAAGCTTTCTTAGGATTCACAGGGACTTAACCAACTAGGTAAAATGGGGTTTGCCGAGACTGTCTTATTTATTTATTTTTTTTGACCAACATGCTATATACTTTTGGGCATTTTCCCCATAATGCAGCCAGTTCTTCTTAATATAAGGTGGGAAAGAAAACATTTTGATTTGTTTATGTAGCCCTATGAGGCAGTGAGAAAACTGTACCCACATCAGGATTTGTTTTCTATCATCTGTTTCCTAGTAATTATCAATGGGAACCTATTCAGATGAATTTCTTTCACATCCTCTAATTTTAGTCCCTGATGATAGTGACTATGATTTCTCCCTTTAAAAGCTTGTCCCAGGGCACTTGTCCTGGTATCATTGTTGAGGGCAGTAACCCCTTGATATTCCTTGTTTGATCTCTAACTTCCTTTGGGACTTGGACCTTTGATACAAGATCTGGTCAAACTAGTTTGGGCTATCTGAGCTGGCTGGGGTTTTACAGCCCCCATTTTAATCTGCTCAGATAGACCAAATGCCAGCAGGAAATTCCTTTTTGGGAAGAGACTTCTGTCTGTCCCCAAAAGATAACAAGAGAATCCTTATCTTATTTACATCACTCTCCGGAACCTCCTTACATCACTGCATCTGAATGATTGTGCTCTTGTATAAAACAGAGTCCTCAAAAATGTATTCTTTGCAAAAATTGGCCTTGTACCATGCAGCCATTTTGCCCACCGGCTCTCCGGTGTTTCCATTCTAATCAATAAAGACTTTGTTTCCATACAGCATTAAGTAGCAAATTCCTTTGCTGCCGAACCCGCCCTTGGTTACTTTGGGGAAGGAAGGAGAGAGAGAAAAGCAACTGACCCATCTTGGTTTAGACCTCAGTTTACTCCTCATTACCATGACTCCCATCATGCAAAATTCGCCTATTTAGTTTATATTCGCTCATTACTTAAAGTTTATTCCTTTACCTTTGTGCATTAAACACCTTGGTCTTAATGGCCATATTCTGAAAATGTTAAGAAGTTAAGCTAAATCTTCAGTCTTGCCAAAGAAGTAGAATCAATACCACATTTATATAGGTCATTGTAATATCTCACATATTTAATGATATTGTAATTGAGAAGTTACTAAGGGTTCATGGTAGTGCAGTTCTACTTTCTAATGCTCATGTACTACTGTATGAGGAGATATGTATATGTATATATATATATATATATATATATATGTATATGTATATATATATATTAACATTATTAGTTGCTTATTTTATCCAAAGTCAATGAATTTATGAAGTGATACCCAGTTAACCTCCATCTGTTTGAATAGGGGGAGCAGTACAGATAGCTCTACCTTTCCTCACTTGGCTCTGTCCAGAAGAGTAGATCTCAGGAGAGAAAACCCAATACCATTTCAGTGACTGGACTGAGGAGACATCATTCTGTTTGTTATAGGCCAAGACCCTTTTTGATTCAAAATTAACTAGTCTATGAAAAGGATGATTCCTTGGCTGTTAGAATTGAACCTGAGAGATTGGAATCAAACAATCAATGACTGATTTAAGAGAAAAAGAGTAGATAAAAAGATGACAAGATTATATTACACATTGAAAGAAAAAAAGAGACACCTAAATGAAGAAACCCGTTAAATGAATAAATCAGTTAAAAGAAATAGGCATGATAGAGAATATTTCAGTGAAGTTCAAAGAGCAATAATACTTTTGTAGATGTATGCTATAGACTACACGTAACTAATGAGAAAGTGTGAAGAATGGCATGATTTGGCCATGATATGGGACTTCAAACAACTGGACATCTATCAGGATACTCTTTCAGTCAAAAGCAGAATTGGTTAAATTCTTGTTTTGCCTTAATGTTGATTTCATTCTTTAAAACTGAGCTTCTAATTTATATGATGTTAATTAATAAAAAGTAACTAACTGTTATACAGGAAATGATGGGGACTTTACACTACAATATACCAAAGATTGATCAAACACTTACTGAGTGCAAAGCTCAGGGGGAAGTTACTGTTCCATTTTGGAGCAGAAAAAAAAATTGTGCAGCCTAATGTGAGCTAAAGATTTGGGGACAGTAGATTTTACAACTTCAAAGAAAGGTTGGGAAGGATCTAGGAGAATAAGCCTAAAAGGAGTCATATGTTTTCCAATATATTATCACAATTTTACAAATAGTTCTAATCAGGACAAAAGAAACATGGTGGATACACAGGAAGTTTGTCAACCAATGAGACTTTTAAAAAATAAATATAAAGAAAAATTGAATAATGGAAGATAGAAGCCAGAGTGGTCTAATCCTATTTGAAAAAAATAATAATCAGCTTTGATAATTTATGTTGACAATGGATGCTAAAGACAAAACAAAAACAAGCAAAAAACCAGGAAAGCTTTTCTTTATCCCTATGCTAAAAGCTGGAGTAAGATCAAAGAAGACATTGGACTGCCATTTGGTAATAGATGTTAGAGTAATAATCATGGAAAGATATTGTCTGCCACTTTTGCCAAGGAAAATTAATGTAAAAGCATTTATTAAGCATTTACTATGTTCAAAGCATTATATTTAGCATGGAGGATTAAAGTAGAAATATAAGACAATCCTTGCTTTCAGAAGGTTACATTCTAATAAGAGGAAGCAACAAGATGATGAATGAAATAGTAATAATAAGACAGAAATGGCAATGTTTTGTATTTGAAGTCAAACTGAAGAGCACTTAGATGGCCCTGATGGATTCAAGCCACTTGTTCTAACCTAATGATATCCTACGGGAACGAAAAAAACTTGTAAATGGGAGGAAAAACTTTATAACAAACTTGCCCCAAAGTGGAATAAGATGCATTAGGAGGATGAGAGTTCTCCTTCACTGGAAGTTTCGAAGCATGGGCCAGATGATCTTTGGCCAAGAATGATATAATAGAAATTTTCCTGTAATTAAAGAGCCTACAAGTGACCTCTGAAGGCATTTTCAATTCTTGAGATTCTACAAAGAACTTGTAAAATACTCATTGCTTTAAAACATATTTTAAAGGAATACACAAAATCTGAAGATAATATACATTGAATTTATATTTTTACTATATTCAGAAAATGCTGAAAGATTAATATCAAGTTCTAAAATTGATTCATTTAAATAAAATTCAAAGAACAACCAAGAAAGCCATACAAAAAATGAGTTGTCAGAGGATAAAAAAGATCTACAGGAAAAGATGAATGAAGCTAAAATTATTTACACTAAAAAAGGATATTGCACTTAAAATATAGTTTTTAAGTGTGTGTATATAAATGCATATATGTGTGTATATGTAATCTGTTTCTATCAAGTATATATGCATATATACCCATATCCACATATCTCCTATCTAACTTGTCATATGAATGGCATAATAGAGCATCTGCAAAACCAGAATTTAAGCCCTGCTTCTGATATGCACCAACAATTTGACCCTGATATCTTATACTTTGAGTGGATTTGATTCATTAAACTGTTCTTTCCATTGAACTGTACTAACTCCTCATTGGCCAAGTTTCCTAGATCATTGAAATTGAAAGTCCAATCCATTTTTAGAAGTTTATTGGACTTGGATGGAAAATGCTATCCTCATCTAGAGAGAGAATTATGGAGACTAAATAAAGATTGAAGCATAGTATTTTCACCTTCATTTGTATGATTGTTTGCTTGCTTGCTTTTTCTTTCTTGTGATTTTTTCTCCTTTTTCCTAATTTTTCTTACACAAGATGACAAATATGGAAATATAGTAAAAGGATTATATATAGTTAAGCTATATCACATTGCTTGCTATATGGGGGGGAGAGAGATAAGGAGAAAAATTTGGAATACATAGTCTTACAAATGTTGAAAACTATTTTTACATGTTTTTGGAAAAATAAAATAAATTACTATTAAAACATATTTATATATATACATATTATATATGTGTGTGCCTATACACACATAGAGAGAGAAAGAAACCACCACAAATTTTTAAAAAAGAAAAAAATGTAGGTTACAGAAAAGATTTTGTCATTTAGAGATGTTAAATATTGGAAAAACTATTAAGAGGAGTATAAAATCAATTTTCTTGAAGTCCTTTAACATTCTGGATAATTATTGACCTGAGAATCTGAGTCTGTTGTAATCTTAGGATGGAGGAAAGTTTTAAATGAATTGGATTCAAATCTCCCTATAATCTTATGTATGAAATACATAATATTTAAATTAATTTTTAGAGTTAGCAAAATGTAGTATTTCATAAAGAAGATTTTTAAACATGATACATTTCACTTCTGTCTTATAGGAAATTTGTTCAATTATGTAACTAACTTTAAAGAAGGAAATTATGGTTTGAAAATTGAATTATGACCTAAGCTTGGTAATCTTCATGGTTATATAAGGTTATATTTATGAAACATATATTTCCAGCTTTTTCACTATGTCAAGTACAGACAAATATAGAATGGAAAAACAGTTGGAGAGAAGTGTAGTTTCACAGTTTGGGAAGTCTGGAAGAAGAATGGCCTATATAGCCTTAATAAAAAAAAAATAGTTTATTTGTCTTCATTGAAAATAATCACCAATAAATTCTGCTAGGTTTACACCAGTAGCTTCTTCCTATTGTAGTTATTAGTGTTTTAGTGTGTATTTCTCACATCTTTTTAGTGGGTCTCAGTTTTTTTTTTTAAATCAAATATTAAGTGATTGTTCTTGGTTAGATTAAAAGATCTGTAGTAAATGACCTTCCAGTTCTGCATATTCTGATTCTATGCATATTTTAGCAGGAAGAGTAAGTTACATTAAGAAGATTTGGTTTTGAGCCTAAATTCTATAGTATAATTTATTACCTGGGTCACCTTACATAAGTTATTTACTCTTAATCTCAGGCTCCCCATTTGTAAAGTCAGAGAAGCTTTAAATTTCTTATAGGATTGTTGTAGGAATCAAAAAAGTAAAACTATTTTTTTTGCCTTAAAATATTCTATAAATGAGACCTGTAGTCCTGAATATTTTTTTTACAAAAGAATAGGCATAAAGGGAAAACTAAAAGATAACTAAAAGTAGAATAGATTTTTATTTAGGTTTTTTCAAAGCAAAGAACTTTTTGTGAGTTGCCATATTTTCCAGTAACGCTGCATTTAGAGGATGCAGTAGGCCCTCAGTGTATCAAGGATGACATAATTTATTGTTTGAACTGATATAATTTGTTGTTTGTATCCCTAACCAAGGTTTCTTGTGTAACCTTGGGAATCAAGACCAGCACCAGACTGGGAAAATAACTTGTGCTTCTGGGACCATTTTTGATAAGCAAACCATGTCCATAACATAACGGAGAGGAGAAAAAGATGATTCTACATGAAACTGAAAATCTATTAAAAGTTGCAATTACTTTTAAATATATAATAAAATTACCTGGTAACTTTCTCCACCCCCTTTTTTTTTCCTTTCCCTAAATTTATTTTGATATTATAATACAAAAAGATGAAGTGACTTTCCTCAAGTTATAAGGGAACAGAAAATTTTAATAAAAATCTAGTACTCATACCACTAAGTGAGCAATTTGCATAAATAGGTTATGGATGAGAAAAAAGGGATTCTTTTAGTAAAGAGCTTTAATATGTGGGTGATGGAAATATCTACTATGGAAGGGGCTTCCTGGTTCTTAAAAATCAGAGTTCTAAGAGCTCTTGGTTGTCATAGAAGCCAATATTTATCCAAAGCATGAATGTTATCTTTAACATCCTAGACTAAATACTCATTTTTAAAATGTCATCTTGTTTTATTTTTATAAGTAATTATTTAGCTTGTTCTTGTGCATAACCTGTAATAAAGATATAACTACAAATTTTCAGATGATGTAAAGGTGTAAGACAGATAGCTAACATATTGAATGACCGCATCAATCACTTAGATAAAGTAGAGTTCAGGGCCTAGAGTCATGAAGACCTGAATTCAAATCCAGCTTCAAATACTTACTAGCTATGTGATTTGGTGCAGTTGTCTCAGTTGCTTCATCTACAAAATGGAGATAATAATGTCATCTATCTCATGAGATTTGTTAAGGAATGTTGAAATTCCCTGAATTTGTTTTTTTGAGTTGCCATATTTTCCAGTAACACTGCATTTAGAGGATGCAGGAGGCCCTCAATGTATCAAAGACAACATAATTTGTTGTTTGTATCACTAACTTGGGAGTCAAGGCAGGCACCAGTCGGTCTATACTAGACTGGGAAAATACTTGTGCTTCTGGGACCCTTTTAGATAAGTAAACCATCTTATTTATCTTCGTGGTCTAGCAGTTCTTAAGGGAAAATAATGCTGTTTTTGCCATCATAATTATACATGATTTCTCCTCCTTAGGGTTTCACATGTATGTTCATTTCTATTGTAATAAATCTAGTTGCAATGCAGTCTCTCATAATTTGTGATATTATTTTTGGGTAACAGTAAGTTGCAAAAATCAATTGAGATAATACTTATAAAATACTGCAGCATAATGCCTGGCACACAGTAAGTATTTAATAATGGTTTGAAATAGCATTTTTCCTTGTTCTCCCTTCCTAGTCTCTAGGCAACAGAGCACTAAAACCAGTCCCTAAGGAATAGGGTTGTTATAGTTCAATTGTTTTTAGTCATGTCCAACTCTTCACAGTCTCATTTGGGGTTTTCTTGATAAAGATAGTGGAGTGATTTGAGAAGCAGACAGTCCACTCACTGGAGTTCTCCAGTGGGAGGAGACCAATTTTCACAGAAATTAAGGGTGATTATATAGTCATAAACCACAAGAATCCATGACCCCCCCTCCCCTTATCTGGTTAATTTTCACTGCCTGCTTAGATGGAAATAGCACAGGTTTGTTATAGTCTAGTCAAGCAGATATAGTTGGCTTATTACAGATGTTTACTTAAGTTTATGGTAGTCAGTGTCACAAGGTTTACAAATGTTTGCTGGTGTGTTTGCCTAAATTTATGGGTTTATGGTGGTCAGCCTTACAAGGTTTACAAATGCTTACTTGAGCTAATATGAGCATTCTATTATAAGATTTGTACAAAAAAAAATCATATTCCAAACTCATCAGATCTTCATAAACTAAATTTAGGTTATAGGTTCAGTCTAAGTTAATATTTTTATGAGAAACCATATAATCCCTCATAATAAGGAGATTTATTTAGAGGTAAATAATCCATAAACTAGAGTAATCAAAGAGACTTAGTTTACCTCAAGCTTCCTCAATCAACAAATAGAGATAGCTAGTTTGGAGGCCTCTTGAATATCTCCAGGCCATTAAACAATTAGTCATGTTTTTCTCTAAGCAGTTAAGTAAAGATCCAGAAGGTTATCTCAGATATTTCTTCTAGAAGAGCAAGTCTTTTGTTCTTCTTCCCAGAGCCTTAACAGACCCTTGGTGTTGAATCTTGCTTTTCTCCAAGATATTATTCTGAGAAGTCCTCTGTTTCTCATTTCACTCAATCTTCATTAACAATCCTGAGAACCTATGCATATGTACTGTCAAAAAAAAAAAAATTATAATTATAAAATTAATAAATTATTTTTAAAAAATCAATCCTGAGAGATAAGTATTGTTATCATCAACCCCATTTTATAGATGGGGAAACTGAGTGAAAATGAGGCCCAGGGTAACCCATACAATAAATGTTTGACATCAGATCCTCCTTACTCTAAACCCTGTGCTCTATCCACTGTACCACCTAGCTGCCTAGACTGTACCACCCAGATGCTGATTATTAAGACTGAGTTATTTTTCTGCTGGGTAAGAATAATTAAATATAATAATAAATAATGTAGTAATAATAATAGTAATAATGTAATAAAGAAAAAAACATAATAAAATACCTACTCCCTCTTCTATATTTATGCCAGTCATTTTTAGAATTCTTTGTCTGAAGCATATCCAAATTTATGTGTTGGCATATCTTTCTGAGAGGAAAATAGAAACTTCTGCAATGATTTTTGTTGTTTTTTGTGTTAAGATTCTTTCTCATCCAGTTGATCAACATTTAGAGATCTTTCCTTTACTCTTTCAAAGAGAAAACTTATCTTCCTGATACAACTTGTCCCCCCAAAACCATCTGCAGTATTGTGCCCTTCAGCAGGATTCTGGGGAAAGTATGTGAGAAGATAATGTCCTTGGAGATAAATGGGTCGTGCTGTAGCCTCTGGCTAAAAGAACAAAGCCAGCACTTTAGCTCTTTACCCTGGGGCTACTTAACCTTCCAGAATTTGTCTAGTGATTGAAAGCCCTGTTCAATGTGGGAGTCCCAAAATTACTGGCCTTTAAGGTCTTTTCTGGGCCAACAAGACATAAACTTAAGAAATTCTATGAAGGTCTCCTCCTAGATGATGCTTATGGTTGCTGTTTAGTTGAAATGATGATTCCTAGTACATCCTATATCTTTAAATGCTATATGAACATAACTGTATAATGGGCCAAGGTGTGGCAAGACTATAGAATGAGGGAGGATATCTCTGTTGTTGGATATTCTTAGTGTTCTCTGTCCTGTCCCTTGAAAATAAGGGAATTATACAAAAGGAATAGTGGAAGGTTTCAACTTAAAAAAATAAAGCAAGAAAAGAATAACTAGAGTAGAGAGGTCAGAATTTCATTCTAGGTCACCAACATTTAGAGGGAAAACTAATTTAAAAGAATGATTTTTCTAAACTTGTGTGAATTTATAATGTGTTTTATTATACTTTGATAGAACTTTCACTTAGCAGCATAGGAAGTAATTAGAGAAGATTATTTAATTAGGAAGTTAATTACTGTTTCCAGTCCTTAGTCTCTCTAGGCAGAGATCGGTTTCTCTGTAAGAGGCAGCCCCCTCAGAAGTAACATCATGATGCCCTTCCTTGATAAGGGTTACTATATTCAGGGTCTCCTTATATAGTTGAGCAAATTATTCACTCCCTAAGGAGCTGAATAGCATAATATCACTTCTTATAAAATGGGTGTCCCAGCTCTGCCCTTATGGTTGATTTAAGGGTTCATTTAACTCAGGCACTTTTTGTGCTATTTGGCCTGAGGGACATCGTTGCTAATTATAGCTGGCTGAGGGAATAACGGGGATGACCCAGCTACTTCTTATAAGATAAGTGATTGATTTAATTTCCAGAACTTACTTGAGCAACAACTTTAGGGCAGTGAAATGAATGGAGGATTCTGGAGTCAGGAGACTTGTGTTCAAATCTACCTACTGTCATTTACTAGCTATATTGCCTTCTTAGACCTCAGTTTTCCCATCTTTGAAATGAGCAATTTCCCTGTAGGTAGAAATTAAATGATCATTTGTAAGACATGTTCTAGAGCAGCACTTCTTAAACATTTTTTTTTCCATTTGTGATGCCTTTTTGCCTGAGAAATTTTCATAGGTATTTAAAATAGATAAACAAATCAAACATTTTCCTGATAAATTATAATTTCTTTACCTCCATGGGTCACATGTTAGAGAGGGAATTCTGATCATACTAATTGACTTCTGAGTCCTTTATAATTCTGTTTTTCTTGTTTGTGCCTACACCCAGGAGGGGGCCTTTTTAATATCTTGCCTCCGTTGACAGATAGTAGAATGGACTGGAGGTGGGTTCTAGAATCTATAATTTCAGCACCCATTGGAGTACCCTGACTAGAAATAATTGTGCTTATCTATAAAGTTGTGAAACAAATAGAATTTTGTGGTACTTTGAGTGAGACTGGTAAGAGTAATGTTCAGTCAGTTTCATACAATGTGAATATTGACTATACGTTGAAAAACCGTATTCCTGAGATGGCAAACAAAACAAAACAAAACAAAACAAACAAACAAAAAAAAAAACATTCCAAGAGGTATTCATCAAGTCACACAATTTCATAATTAGTAGAAGTTGTATGTGTAATAGTAATAGAAAAATGACAGAATATTCCTTATTATTCATATCTCATGATGCAAAAGTCAATGGAATAAAATACGTTTCTTCATATTTACCAAAATTTAGTTTTTAAAAATGGTAAAGAAGCAAACACAATTGAACTTTTTTCTTAATTTTCTTGTTGGGAACTGAGAACTTGATGTCTGTTTCCTGCAAAATTGTCTTCAGTTTCAATTGGTCTTCCAAAGGAGTGTCTGTCATCTGTGATCACAGGCATGCTTAATTTCAGTCATGTGTGAAAGTGAAGATTCACAACAGGGAGGGCACTGACATTTCATGGGACTCAGTTTAAACAGTAGAGCAGCTTTACAAAGTTATTTGTGACCACATTACTGCCAAAAAGGGAAAAAAAAACAGTTGTTACATCAAACCACTGAAAAAATCAGAATCATTTTCTCAACTTCAGCCTTATTTCAGTTTTCTCTGCTTCTCCAGGAACATTGTTTTTTGGCTAAATTGGATTACTCACTGCCTAGAATTCTCATCTTCCTCTCTTCCAGATCACCCTCTCCCCCTGACATCACCTTTAGAACTAACTCCCCTCCCTGGAACAAACATCAGTCCATGAGTTTAAACACAGCTTTGGCAGTTAGTACAAGGGTCATCCTGATCAAGTCCCTTACTCTCACTAAGCCTGTTTTCTCATCTACAAAATTGAGAGTTAAAGTCTTTCAGCTTTAGATCCATGATATAGATTCTGGGTTCAAATGCTATTTCTGTTACTGATTGGTCAGAGCTGAGGCTTTGCTCAAAACTATTACCTAGCCAGGGAATGTGGAGCAATACCTGTTGCTCCTCTGCAAAAAACAAAAACAAAAACAAAAAAACCATCCTGTCTGATTGACAATACCTTGCTAAAAAATATCTTATCTCCTTAACTGTATAAAAAACCATCTTGGCTTCTTCCTTATCGTTCTTTTATTCTCTACAATCTTGTAGGCTGTTAGTTTGCTAGCTAAGCCCCAAATTTTCAGTATATAAAACTCTCCCTGAACTATTTCTAAGTTGATATACTCAGTTCAGAGATTAACCCATCAGCTACGGCATAAATAAACTCTTTTGTGCCTTTAAGAGAATCTCTTTGATTTCTTTCAAATCATCATGACTGGACAAATTTCTTAATCTCCTTTAGACCTTAGTTTCTTTTTCTGTAAAAAGAGGAGCTTGGGCTACATTATTTTCTATATTCACCTATGATTCTTTGATCCAAAATTTCTTCTACATGAAGCCTTCCCTGATTCTTCTTCCATTGAAACTTATCTCTCCCTCCTTATATTTCTCTTAGAATTTTAGTCCTAAAAATTGTCTAAATCTTGTCTTTGTATATTTTGGAGCCTCACTTTTCCTCATCTGTAAAATGAAGAAATTAGACTGGCAGGTCTTTACTTCTAAAGTATCATTTTATCTGTGGAAGCAGGCTGAGGATATATGTGCATATTCAAGATTCCACTTAATCATCAGGGAGAGTGAAGTACAGGAGAGGAAGAGGAAATAAATCAGTTATATATGTTTCAGTAGCTCTATCATTTCCTATGTTTAAAATGATTGTATATGTATAATCTACAGAAGATTGCTTGTTGTCTTGAGGAGGGAGAGATGTGAGAGAGAGAGAGAGAGAGAGAGAGAGAGAGAGAGAGAGAGAGAGAGATGTGTGTGAGAGAGAGAGAGAGAGAGAGAGAGAGAGAGAGAGAGAGAGAGAGAGAGAGAGAGAGAGAGAAGAAAATTGGAACTCAAAGTCTTACAAAAATGAATGCTATCATTACATGTAATTGGAAAAATACAAAACTATTTTTTAAAATCTATCATTTCCTTGGCATAAGCATTTAATCAATTGGCAAGCATTTTTAAACACCTTCAGAATGACAGATATTGTGCTGGATACTCTCTTCATCGATTCAATAAGCAATGCTCCTATAATTTGTAATTTTCAGTCAATAATACTTGCTCTCTCCCTTCTTTCCTCCTTCATTCCTTCTCTCTGTCAGTCTCCTTCTCTGTCTCTCTGTGTTTGTCTCATTCTTATTAAAAAATTAATCATTTGTAAACCAATCTGGTACTGAGTCTCTTATAACTTAGCAAAGGACCTTTCAGACAACAGGCATACCTTGCATTGAGTGATATTCTACCTTTTCAGTTTGATGGAATTATCAGAACTGTGAATTTAGTGATGCTATTATTTTAGAAATAAGGAAATTGAGGCAGAAAGGTTATTAATGGCATGTCTGTGATCAACAATTGAGGCAGGACTGGAACTCAGATTTTTCTAATTTCGGATCTAGTAATCTTCATTAGCTGCCTTTAGGAGCCCAGCGTAAGAACTGGAGTTTACCTTCAAGCTACAGTGAGGTGTTAGATTTTGATTTTGTGATTGTATCATATTATGATTTTGTACTGTTAGGGGCTTACTAATTGTTTTAATTCAACTGATTCACAAACCTATCATTTTGGGATTATCAAATCCCAGTTTGTGTTCGGTTGGAAGAATACCTTCTCTGGTTTAGAAGATGAATAATTATAGAAAGATCTTAACACCCTTTTTCTTTGTCTCAGGAGTAAATTATCTACACCTATTAATAGCTTCCTTCTGGCTTTATGACAGCTGAAGTGTTGATTAAACTTGGTGTTTGATTTAGAAAAGCAAATCTATAGAGCTTACAATTCAGAGAACAAAGTTTGTTGCTATTTGTTTTTTCAATATTTCTTGCCATTTATTAGCTACAGGACAGATACATTGTAGAATAATGGAAATAATATTGGATTTGGGTGTCAAGGAGATCTGGATTTGAGTCCTCTCCTTACCATTGAATGGCTTTGTAGCTCTGGGCAAATTATTCCAGTTTTTTTTTTTTTTTTTGAGTCATTTCCCTCATATGTCATATGAGAGTGATGGACTAAACAATCTCTAAATCTGTCTCATACCCCCTTGGTTTCATAACCTGAGATTGAATACATACTAAAAATCCGGCAGTATTTGAATTAAAATGCCCTTTTAAAATATGACTAATAAAACAAGGAATATAAAAACTTGCCATTTGCATGATCAGACTGCCTTTGTCTGAGATTTAAAACTCTTTATAATCTGGTCAGTTCTTCCATTTCTTTCTACTCTTTTTTATACATTCTCATGTATCTCTAAATATTGTACATATTTACATCTTCCTCTCTCTGTTCATGCGGTTCTCTGATCTGGTTAGACCAGCTTTCATGCTGTTCTCTCTGTCTTCATACTCTGCCTTTGGACTAGCTATCTTTCAAGCCTAGGATACCTTTCCTCTTCAATTTCACCAACTAGAATCCTTGATTTCCTTCAAGACTATGAACATACACTGTCCATATGAAACCTTTCCAGATTACCCCAGTTGTTAATTCTCTCCCTCTCAAAATTGTTCTGTATGCACTTGGTGCCTAGTTTGTTCTATTCTATTCATACTTAGTTATGAACTGGGGCCCCATGTTAAGTGTCTCAAGGAAAAAGACCCTGTTGGCCTTTGTATTTCCAGTACTTCTTTCTGGTATTATCATAATTACAGAGCATTAAAAAAATGCTGTTTGATTACTAAGGAGCTGTCATCTTCACAGTAATAAAAGTTTGTTATTTGTCCTTTATCCTCAGAGGACCAATGACATCAGAAGAGTGATATCTTGACTTGAAAGTGCATTACTTTCACAATGACAAAAGTGTCTCCTGGTCAAGATGGTTGTAATGTAAGGATTGAGAAGAATGGTAGCAACAAATTGATTTCAGTTTGTTGAATGGAGTGTTTATTATCTACTGTGACAGTTTTTGCTAATGGGTTTTTTTAGTGTGTATTTTGGTCAGATGGTGCTGTTTAACTAAACAACTCTATGAAGTAGTTAACTACCATAATTCCCATTTTACATTGAGGAAACAGAAGTTTGACTTGCACAGAGTCTTAGTTGTCTAAAGGCTGAACTTATTAAAGCATACTATCAGAAGCATATTTCAAAAAGCTAAATCAGCAGTTCTCCAGAGGGGAAATGTATGTAGGACACTTTTAAGTTTAATCTCATCACTAACATTTTCTCTACCATTTTCTTAAATCTAGACAATCAACAAAACAAAGTCCAAGGCCATTTCTATCCACTAGGGCACACTGTTCCTTGCCTTGTACATAGTTGCCTTTTAACAAGTGAGTATTAAATTAATAATAATAATAAACATTTACATAGTGATCTCGGATTTACAAAACAGTTTACCTACATAATATCATGTGATCTTCACAACAACCTTGTGAAATAGATGTTATTCCCATTTTACAATTGAAGAAACAGATTTAGAGAGAGTAAATGATTTCCAGTTATCTTGAGGCAAGATTTAGACTCAGACTGAACTGATTCAAAGTCCAGGATTCTATCTTCTGGGAACTGGTCATCCTGATTTTGTTTGAAGATCAGTAACTCCTCAAATAGATCTAATGCCGAATTTTTCTTAACATCAACTCTGTCTCTTTGTATCTTCTACCCATTGCTTTCAATACTGCCCTCTAGTGCCAACAGAGCAAAATCAATGTTCTTCTAAGTACCTTCTCCAGACCAAACACCCCCTGTTCCTTCAACCATTTCTTATAGAACAAGAACCGAACATCTATCACCAATGCAGATGCCCTCTCTGGACAATCTCCAAGAATGTTTCATCCATAACAATGTTCTCCCTAAAATGAGGTATTCAGAACTGAATACAATACCCCAGCTATAGTCTGAACCAGAGCAGTGACTCTAGAACTCTGATAGTAAAAATATCACTTCCTTCCTTGGGAATGTTTTGCTTCTCAGTGGTGCCTAATATTGAATCACTTTTTTATAATTTGTTTTCCATGGCATGCTTCTGATTCACATTGAGATTATAGACCATGGAAATTTGCAGGATTTTTTTAGGGTAATTCATCAAAAAATTTATTCTTTTAAAACCCAATATAAAACTTCAAATTATTGCTATTGCATTTCATTCTTTAAAATCAGTTCAATGTCCTATCAATTAATCAAAAAGAAATTAGTGACCATTTATAATGTGCCAGACCCTGTCTCAAGGCCTCTGGATATAGCAAAAATGAAACAGTCCTTGATTTCAAGGATTTTTAATTCTATTGAGAGAAATATACCATCTCTATGCATATGAATAACTACTCTATATATATATATATATATATATATATATATAAAGAGTAGCATTGTAGAAAGTGACTCTGGAATCAGAGAACCTGGAAAATTGTGCCTCTAATATTTACTACTTGATGGGAGCTTGGACAAGCTGCTCAATCTCCCTGGGCCTCAGTTTCCTTAATTGTAAAATGAGGACTTTGAACTAGATGGCATCTGTCATCCTTTTCAGTCCTAGATCTCCAGTCCTATGACAAAGAGGTTCTATTCTCTGTAAGTTTCAGGGCAGGAACTGATATTGGTAGAAGGAGTTTCTTTGTCAGAAATCCTTTATATTAATCAAACCACATTTTTGGTCATATATACATATACACACAAATTCACAATAATTTAAAGAGGAAGGAAGGGGTAATGATTAGTGGGATCCTTCATTTTGCTTACATGTGTATCTATCTTCAGTGTTCAATAAAGTTATCTGCATACAGTAAGTACTTACTAAAAGCTTGTTGCCTTGTGGATTTCATGATTTATATGCTAAAAACTTTAAGGGGTTTTGATTTTAAGGGAGATAAAACAATTGGCATCTGTATTATACTCTGAAAGAAGTTCCAGATTTTACAAGGCAGAGGCTAAAAGTGTTCCATATATAGTGATTCATTTGTGCAAAATACAAGGTGGGAGATGGAATGTCATATATGGAGAATAGCTAGCAGGTTTATTTACCTGGAAAGTAGAATGAATAAAAGGAAATAATAGGAAATAAAACTGGAAGGTTAAGTAAAAATTAGATTATGGAGGACTTTTAAAAAATAGTTTGTATTTTATCTTTCAGACCCTAAGGGAGCCATTAAGACTTTTTGAGCACAGAATCATATGGTGACATGATCTGGTCTATGTTTTAGGGATGTAAGTTTGACAGCTGTAAGGGGAAAGACTAAAGGCAGGCAGGGCTACCTGCTTATTTATTTATTTATTTTTATTTCAACGGCATTTTATTTTTTTCAATTTCATATGAACATAGTGTTCAACATTTATTTTGATAAGATTTTGAGTTCCGATATTTTTTCTCCCTTCTACTTTACCTCCCCTCCCTAAAATAGTCATCAATTTGACATAGATGATTTATGTACAATCATTTTGCACGAATTTCCCTGTTAGTCCTATTGTGAAATACTGTGATATGGGAGCCACCTGCCAGTGGCTGCTGGAGGTCTAACTCAGACCTGTGGAATGGATCTCTTCATGTGAGAGGATGATGATAATTCAAGGAGACTGAAAGGCAGTTACATTCTCTGGCCTGTCTCCTCTTCCCTCTTACCTCCAATTTATTTCATTCCCAATTTACAAGGAACATTGTGTAAGAAAAAGCTGCTTTGCAACTCCTTCAAGTGTTATGATTCACAATTGTGGAGGCTCTGGGAGAATTGACCTGCCACTTCACCTAGGCATGGTCCTTAACAGTGAAAGAAAAATCAAAATAAAAGGGAAAATCACAAGAAAGGTTTAAAAAAATGAAATAGTATGCTTTGATTTACATTTAGTCTCCATACTATTTTCTCTGAATGTGGATGGCATTTTCCATCCCAAGTCTATTGGATTTGTCTTGGATCACCATGTTGCTGAGATGAGCTTTCCCTTACCTCTACTGATTCCTTCTTGTGGTTTTTGAGTTGTTTCCACCACTAAGTTAACAGATTCTCAAATTCATGGATTATGTTTTGGTTTGCTATTTTAAGCAAAACCCACAGAGGGTGACCTTGTCTCCTAAACCATTTTGATTGTAGAGCAATCTTAAGCAAGGTCATTTCAGTTTATCCAATGCCTTTCAAAAACTTCTAAGTCACATTGAATTCATGCCTCTAATTGACTGTTCTCTTCTGAGGGAGATATCAGATTTTTGTTTATGGCTACTTAATGTGTGTGGTCTAAGATAATTGATTGATTTATTCACTCAGCCACCCCCAAACTTTTACTAAAATGGACTGTGTCCTGAAGTAACATGTTTTTGTCCCCTGAGAAGGGCTTGGGCGGTGGTTTGATGACCACTTGTGCAAGATATTGCAGTAATAAGGCAGTCATTGAACTGAGAGTTGCACCAGATGACCACTAACATCTCTTGAACTTTGGATCCTCTAAGTCTAAGCTGTTCTATGAAATTAAATTGCAAATCTGCTTAAAGATCCCCATACTTTCTCCTTATGGATATCTAGTAAGTTTTATCTTAGAAGGCAAGGAGGAAATAATGCCATACTGAATCCTTAATAAAGCAGTAAAGTAAATTTCCCCATCATTGTAGACCTTGATATGTGCTTTTAATAAAGTAAAGAACATTGAATAATGAATATCTCTTCTAATCTTTGCAGAGAACTGAAAGAGCAATGTTTGCTTCTTATGAATGAAGATAAAGGCTATACATTCAAACTGTGGATCAACAGTTTATTTCCTACCTGCTCTGAACTAACTAACCTATATCATTTCAGATATTGTAAAATCTTAAGGGGAGGGAGAGAAAGTGGAGGTTGGGAGGGGGGAAAGTAAGGGACAGAGAAATATACTTGTCAAGTATAGATTCCTGAGATAATCCACCTCAGATTTCACTCAGAATCAAACTTTATTTTTTTCTAAAATTTAATTCCTAACTGATGGAATAACAAGCATTTCTATAATATTATGCATTAAAAAAGATCATTGCAAATGAAACTGTAAAGGTATGTACAATTTGCCATTTCTTTCAAATACACAAAAGAATTATCATGTAAAATGTTTTCTCCTTTTTTTCTTCTCTCCCCAAACCCTTCACTTCCCTGAAGATAGCTTCTATTAAACACAAAAATGCGTGTGTGTGTGTGTGTGTGTGTGTGTGTGTATGTGTGTGTGTGTGTGTAAAAAATTCTTCTACAAAACTTCTATTCATTCATCAATTCTTTCTCTGGATTCAGATAGCATCTTTCTTCATATATCCTTTAGTTAATTTGGATATTTATAATAGTGAAAATAACTTATTCTCTCAAAGTTACTCTTTAAAAAATTGCTGTTGTTGTATACAATATTCTGAGTTCTGCTCATTTTACTTTTCATTATTTCATGCAAATTTTCTATGTTTTTCTAAAGTCATTGAACTCATTATTTCTTATAGCACAATAGTAGTCCATCACAATCATATACCATAGCTTGTTCAGCCATTCCCCAGTTGATGAGCATCCCTGCCATTTCCACTTCTTTGCCATCATGAAGGGAGTTGCTGTAAACATTTTAGAACATATAGGTTCTTTTGCTTCTTCCCTAATTATCTTCAGAAATAGATCAAGTGATAGTATTGCTAGGTCAAAGGGTATAAGTAACTCTTTGGGCGTAATTCCACATTGTTCTTCAAAATGGTTGCACCAGTTTGCAATTCAACCAATAATGAATTAGTCTCCCAATTTTTTCATATCCCCTCCAATATTCTCACTTTCCTCTTCTATCATTTCAGCTAATCTTGTAGGTATAAAATAATATATCAAGGTAGCTTTGATTTGTATTTCTCTAATCAATAATGATCTAGAGAATTTTTATGCAACTTTATATAACTATAAACTGTTTTCATTTCTTCACTGGAAATTTTATATGCTTTGACCACTTACCAATTGGGGAAAGACATTCATAGATTTAACAAAGTTATTTTTATATTTTAGATATGGGACCTTTATTTGATAAACTCTCTATAAAATTTCCTCCCAGTTGTCTGTTTTCCTTCTGATCTTTGTTACATTTGTTTTATATATACAAAAACATTTTAATTGAATGTAATCAAAATTATTCCTTTATATATGTTTGTTCACTTTTTCTTATCTGTTCACAAAATGTTCAGCTATTCATAAGTCTGATAAGTAAGATGTTCTATGTTCTTCTAATTTTCTTGTAAAATCTCTTTTGTTTTTTTTTAAATCTAGGTCATGTTTCCATTTGACCTTATCTTGACAAATGATATAAAATATTGGTCTATGCCTAGTTTCTTTCATACTAATTTCCAGTATTCCCCCAATTTTTTTTACCAAATAATTTTTACCAAATTTACCAAAATGTTAAGTTTTGTACTTGTCAAATACAATATTGTATTTATTTGCTACTGTAAATTGTATGTCTGCTGTGGTCCATTTATCTGTCTTTCTATGACAACCATCGCCAGATAGTTTTGATAATTACTGCCTTAGAATAAAGTTTATGATCTTGTACTGCTAAACCTCCTTCCTTTACATTATTTTTTTTACTTAGATATTCTTCACTTTTTGTTTTTTCAAATGAATTTTATTGCTGTTTGTTTTTAATTAAAATTTTTAAATGTTAATTTAATTGGGATGGTATTGAATATTTAGTTTTGGTTAGTTTTAGTTACATTGTCTTTTTATTATAGTATCCTTACCTATCCATGAACAGTTCATATTTCTCTAATTATTCAAATCTGATTTTATTTACATAACTGTTTTTATAAATTTATTTATATAGTTTCTGGGTTTGTTTTGGGAAGTGTACTCCCAGGTATTTTATACTGTCTAGACTATTTTAAATAATGTTATTTTTATTTTTATTTTCTCTCCTTGCAGAATCTTGCTTGCAACATATAGAAATGATTATATATATATATATATATATATATGTATACATATATATATATATACTTTATATATGCAACTTCGCTAAAGTTACTGATTATTTTAACTAACTTTATGGTTGAGTCTTTGGGATATTCCAAATATATCATCATATCCTTACCAAAACCAGATATTATTACCTTATTCCCTATTCTGATTCCCTATTTCCCAGCCACTTAAAAAAATACTTGTTTTACTTCATTTTTCTTTCTTATTGCTATTGCTAGAATTTCCAGTGAATATTGAATAATATTGGTGATAGTAGGCATACTTTTTTCAGATCTGATCTTCCTGGAAGGCTTTTCAAGGATTGTTTTGTTTTGTTTTGTTTTTAATAAAAATGAGTGTTTTCTGCATCTATTAACTAAATCATGAATTTTATTTTTTTATAATTCATATATTAAATTATATTAATTGTTTTCCTTCTGTTAAACCATCTCTGCCTTCTTAGTATAAATTCTACTTTATCATATTAATCTCAACTTTTAGTGTTCTTTCCCCCTTCCATTGGGATTCATGGCATGAAAAGTAGAACACCTAGAAGTGATTCTCTTTCTAGGATTGCTAAGAGCCATTGAGGTTTCATGACTTCAGACTGTCTTTTCCCCCTCTGCTCCTAAAGCTTTTACATTGGTCTTGGAGTTGGGAAATCCACGGAACATCTCTAAGAGTGGCAGATTTGCAATCTTGTTATCTCATTAAAAGACATTTTATTCTTTATGGCTTTGATTTATTTCAGAACTTGGTATCTGTATATGTATATATTTGCATGTGTGTGTGTGTGTATATATATGTGTGTGTGTGTATGTATATATATATATGTCTGTGTGTTTGTGTATGCGTGTGTATATATATTTGTGCAAAGAAAGAGAATGTCTGTATCTTTCCCTACCCAAAGAATCATCTTCTGTTTAAAAAAAAGAGAGAGAGAGAGAGAGAAAAGGGTCATAAAAAAAATTTGCAAACTTAGCCAACACATCAAGTAATTCTGAAAATATATGCAGTGTTTCTCACCCATGGGGCCATAGTGCCCTTTCTCCTGCACCAAGGAAGGGAGGCAGGTACTTTTCCTTAGTTTTTTCTCAGGACTAAACTTGGTTGTGTTTTGCTACTTAACAGGCTGCCTAGGCCTCAGGCACCTCTCTAAGACTATTAAATTTCAGAAGAGTTGACAAAAAGCATTGGTGAAGCAAATTTACTCATAAGAAAATCATGTCCATTCACTTTTTTAAAGTTATGTAAGCAGGAGGAAAGTAGGATAAGGAAAAAAAAAAAAGTTCATCTCTGCTAAACTAAATTGTACTCCTAACAATTTAAGTGGATTTTTCTTTGTATTCAATGAAGGAAGACAGTACTTTGGAATTACAAGGGTTTTTTCTACATTTCTCTCACTTATTTAGTTTATAACTAAGTTTTTATTCCACTTTTTTCCCTCATGTCCTGTTTAAGCAACTTAAGTTTACCTATACACTCTTTTCTCATGGAATAAAATAATTTTTCCAACTAGTTTTCCATGTAAAACAATAAATTCTACTGGATTCATTCTCTAGGAAGTGGACATAGAACTCTTAAATTTAGTTTATAAAGTATTTAAAATGTATCATTGAAGATATCTTAAGAATCTTCCAGTCCAGACACTTATTTTATAAATGAGGAAACTAAGATTGGCTGAAGTTACATTCTAAGTATCAAATTGGGGCTATAACCAAATCCTATGACTTAAAAACCAGTCATTTTTCTCCCCTATTTCCCAGCCACTTTAAAAAAAAATATTTGTTTTACTTCATTAAATATTTCCCAGTTACATGTTTAAAAATTAACATTCATTTTTTAAAAAAAGTTCAAAATTCTCTCCATCTATGCAGCCCTCCAAGAATACAAATCATACCTGCAAAGTCACGCAAAATATTTCTATATTATCCATGTTGCAAAAGAATATGCATACTCTAAATCATTATTGATCAGAAAAATGCAAATTAAGACTGTTCTGAGATACCACTTCATACCTCTCAGATTGCTAAAATGACAGGAAAATATAGTGATGAATGTTGAAGGGAAAATGGGAAAACTGGGGCACTAATACATTGTTGGTATAATTGTGAATGGATCCAACCATAGTGGGTAGCAATTTGGAACTATTCCCAAAGGGTTCTCAAACCGCATATATCCTTTGATCCAGCAATGTATCTACTGGGCTTATATCCCAAAGAGATCGTAAAGAACGGAAATGGACCCACATGTGCAAAAATGTTTATAGCAGCCTTTTTGAAGTGGCAAAAAATTGGAAACTGAGTGGATGCTCATCAGTTGAAGAATGGCTGAATAAATTATTGTATATGAATATTATGGAATATTATTATTTTGTAAGAAATGAACAACAGGATGATTTCAGAAAGGCCAGGAGAGACTTATAGGAACTGATGCTAAGTGAAATGAGCAGAATCGGGAGATCATTGTACATGGCAATAACAAGATTATACGATGATCAATTCTAATGGATGTGGCTCTTTCTAACAATGAGATAATTCAGACTGGTTTCAATGGTCTTGTGATGATGAAAGCCATCTACACCCAGAGAGAGGACTGTGGGAACTGAAGGTGGATCACAACATTGCATTTTCATTCTTTTTGTTGTGGTTTGCTTGAATTTTATTTTCTTTCTCATTTCTGATTTCTGATTTTTCTTATGCAACAAGATAATTGTATAATTATGTATTCCTATATTAGATCTAACATATATATTTACCATATATTGAATTACATGCCATCTAGGGGAGGAGGCAGGGGGAAGCGAAGGAAAAATTAGAATAAAAGGTTTTGTTGAAAAATTATCATTGCATATATTTTAAAAATAAAAAACTTCAATATAAAAAAGAACATACCTACATAAATCAAAAAATAATAATAATAATAAAGGTTTTTAAAAATGTGTGTGCTTCAATCCAAACTCAGAGTTTATCATTTTTGTATTTGGGGGTAAATTTTTGTATCTTCCTAGTCTTTTTTTCTAAAACCATACTGCTCATCATTTCTTATTGCACAGTCATATTATTTTGTAATCCTATATCACAATTTGTTTAGCCATTCCCCCATTGATAGACATCCACTAATTTCCAATTCTTTGCTACCACAAAAAGGGAGAGAAAGACAAGGGGTGGAGTCCAAAATGGTCAGCGGGAATTTCCAGGAACAGACCATAAATCTGGTTCTGACAGGTTATGGGGGGAGGATGAGTGCCATAATTTCTGATATGTTGGGAATGAAGAGGGTAGTCAAAAAGACAAAGTCTGGAATAAGAAATATGTTTACATGTCCCTAAGTAACTTATCTGCAATTTATGGCTCTATGGAATGCTAATGGTCAGGGCTTCCAGCCCTTATTATCTCAGTCCTAATGGTTAGGAAGGGGGTTGCAACCAGGAGATTGAGACAGAACAATTTAGGGAAACTGAGGCAGGACAATTTCGGGAAACTTATGACACAATATTAATTCCACCAACAGTGCATTAGTGTTCCACTTTTTCCATATCCCCTCCAACATTTGTCTTTCCTTTTCTGCCATGTTGGCCAATATGATATAGTTGAGTTTTGTCATTTTGTAAAAATGATTTTTATTCTTAACTTCAACAGAAGGCCTTCCAATACACATGGCTCAGAAAAGATTTTGTGTGAAGCAATACCTTTTTCTTTGTAAAAATGTTACTTTCAGAACTACCCTGCTTATCTGTATTGTGTTTCCTTCTGAACTTTTGTTCCGTGTATTTTAAAATTTATTTCAATAGCCCTCTTTTTAAAATTTATTTTTAAAATATTTTTGGCATCTCTATTCCTACCAATTTTCCCCCTACAACTTCCATCCCCTTTAAAAGCCTTGAGAAAGAAAACAAAAACTTCATGTAACACAATGAATCTATATAGTGGTCATGTCCAAAAAATGTATCTTTTCTATCATTCAGTCAGAGTTGGGGTACTATGACTCCATCATAGTACTCTGAACATATTAATTGCACTGATCTAAGTTCCTAAAGTCTTTCAAAGTTGTTTTTCTTCACATTGTTACTCTCCTTGTGTAAATCGTTTTGATGGTTTAGGTACCTTTGATCACATCAATTTTTACTAACCAAGATTCTCCAAAATCATCCCTTAGTATTCCTCAGGGCCCAGTAATATTCCAGTATATTTTTATGTCATAGTTTATTCAGCCATTCCTCATTTGTCAAAGAAGCATTTCATATTGTCCCTACCCCGATTCTAGATTTTTTTCTCCCCATCCCCTTTTAATTCCTTCTTTAGGATTAATAAGTCTGTTTTGTTTTGCTTATAACTTTTGTTATACGCTTATAACTTTTGCCTTTTTGTCTTTTGTCTTCCTAGTATCATCTTCCCTTTAACTTAATCCTGTCCCCAAACTCTGCCTGTTGAATCCTTTGTATTTATTTCTATACAATTTGTGTGTATGTGTGTGTGTGTTTAGTGCTCCTTTGTCTATTTTAGATAAGAGTGAGGATCTTCTGATGCCCACTTTTTTAACCTCTCCTGCATATTTATTTACTTTTCTTCTCATGTACTACAATTTCATAAGTTCTACCCTGTACATCTCTCTCCTTTCTATACTATTATATTCCTTTAACTCTTCTTTCCCTCTTTAAATCTTCAGAACTGAGCCAATCTATTTATAGGATTCCTGTTTTTTTCCTATTTAACTTTCTTAATATGTTTAATGCTAACTACATCTCCAGTTATTAGAATATTAGCACTCTGTCATCGAATAGCTCCTTCCAAATTGCTCAGATAAATTTACCTTTCCAGAATTTTTTATACTTCAATTTTATATTCGTCTCTGGTCTTTTCATTAGAAATGTTTGAAAATTCTCCATTAAATTAAAGGTCCATTTCCTACCCCTAACCCTCCATAATGACAGCTTTATAGGATACATTATTCTTGTTCATGAACCCATATCTTTTGTTTTTTCGAATTGCTATATTACAATATTTCCTTTTTTTATAGAAGAAGCTTATGTGATCCTGATTATAAGTTTTTGGTACTTAACTGTTTCCTGGATTCTTTATGTATTTGATGTCAAAACTCTAAATTTTGATTATGATACTTTTTTTTCTTTTGAGGAGAATATCACTGGGTCCTTTCTTTGCTTTGCCTTATTTCAAGTCTAAGGTTACATGCAATTTTCCATATAGTTGCCTTATAAGAAATCTCCAACAATTTATAAATTGAGCTTTGGCCTCAGACATTACAAATAAAAGGAATTGAATGCAAATAATTTTACATAGGTAAATGGTAATTTCCTTAGAGCTGTTTGATAAAAATATCTAAGAGTGATGATTAGAATGAAGTCCAGAGGGTTCACCAAACCAGTTTTAAGGAGCTCAAAGGGACCTTGGTTTTCATCCAATTATCTGTTCTGTATGACTGTGCTAAGAAATACAGAGAAGAGGGTAGGAGGAAGTTCTGCTCTCAAGGAACTCACAAGTTATGCCTATTCAGGGTTTTCTTGGCAAAGATACTATAATGGTTTACTTTTTCTCTACCTTATTTTGTAGATAATAAAACTTAGATAAATAGGATTAAGTGACTTAGCCAGCTAATAAGTGACTGAAGCCATTTTTGAATTCAGGAAAAGTCTTCCTAATACCAGGTCTAGCACTATATCCACTAAGCTTCTACATATACAAGATAAATTGGAGGTAATCAAGCAAGCACAATCTAATGTTAAGGGTGGTCCTTAAAGGCCATTTATAGAAAGAAAATACATTAGAATCATAGAATGCTATGAGTGGTGAAGAATTAAAGTTTTAGGTATCTCAAAAGCAATAGAAAGATAGTGTGTGTGTGTGTGTGTGTGTGTGTGTTTCTATAGCAAGTAACTGAAGATGACTTGCATTATAAATGGCATAGAAACAATGGTGAACACATCATTGCAAAAATGAAATGGGCTGTCTTTGAAATGGTAAGGGGAGAATAAATGGATAGCCCCAGTGCTTTACTGGGGGAAGCTAGGTGGCAGAGTAAATAGAGTCTGGGCTTAAAGTCAAAAAGACTCATCTTCCTGAGTTCAAATCTGGCCTCAGATACTCAGTCCTAAATGAGGTCACAAAGAGTAAGACATGAACCACAATAAAAAAAAAAAAAAGTGCTACATTGGTATCCAAAAAATATTGAGAGAACCAGAAGATCCACTTTAGCCCTTTGGGTAGAAAAATGTAGAAAATATGTATGGGAAGATATATTCAAAAATGGCATAGGATAAGAAAGAAAGATTGTGTTATAACAAACTGGTAGACAAAGTACCTTTGTTGATGAGATCACAAAACCATTCTAGTAAGAAAGTAATGATTGATGCTTTTAGCCTTCATGGCTATTATTAGTTGCTTTTAAAAAAAACAAAAATAGAAGCATACAGTGTATATGGAAAACTAACAAAACAAATTGTCTTATTTATGAGAAGCTATTAAATGATTCTCTATAAAATACATAATAAATTCCAACAAAACGAGTGCAGTATAGTGCATATGTTATTTTTCAACCATGCTGAACAAGACCCAGTTATCAATCTGAGATTAAGTTGCTTCTTGACATTATGTTGTGAGTATACTTTTCTCACTGGATTCTAGATTTGTTTATTTCTGAGGACTGCAATATTCAATTTATATGCATGGTTTGTATTGATTGAATCATTTTTATTTGAACCAGCTTTTTGAGTAGAATAAAAACCGAGGGAAAAAGCAGTTTAATTCCCCTATTCCTATTATAGTTTGAACTAGAAAGAAAACCTTCCTTACCTTTATAGAGAGTTTAATCTAAAATCTTTAAACCAATAAAAGGAAAGCCCCCCCTCAGGTTCATTTTCATTTAAAATAGGATTCCATGCTTTTAGAAGTTAAAGCTGTTAAATGTTTTCACCTTGTTGTCTCTCATTCTAATATCATCTGTTACCTACCATGCTAATTTCTTCCTGATTAATTGAGTGTACAATGGATACCAGTCTGGAAATAGCAGAGGTCAGTGTGCTTACCAAATGAGATTCTGATGTGATGCATAATTCATGCCATAGGCTCATGCAAGTTTTGCAAGAGCACTTTTCCAACCTCTCCAAATGAAAATATTTCCAGCTAAATGCCTCACTCTATACTGCTTTTTGTATCTATTTAACTAGTGAGCTTCATGGCAAGATTTTTACATTCCATCTTCAGTTACTTTATTTGCCACTATTTTTTCTTATTTTTAAAAAATAAAAACAAAATTTATTTCAGAACACTGAAGACAAAAAAACTTTGAAAGATTTCACAATTTTCTGGGATAGTGTTACTAAGAATTACTTAAGAGCATTGATGGTAAAGGAGGCTACAGATGCAGAATGAGGCATATGTTTTTATATGCAACTATTGTGTTTGATTATTTTGTTGGAGTGTGTATTTATTTCAAAGGAGGGCTCAATATGTATATGTATATGGAGGAGAGGTCTTGTACAATTGATCTGGATTTTTTTCAAAGTTTGAGTAAAATTACATTAAAAAATCAAAGAAATACATTGGGATTCTCTGTCTCATCTTGTGGAATATTTGATTTCTCCATAGATGTTCAAAAAACAAAGAGTCTGAGCAATAGAACAAACCCAAAATGCAAATGATCAATAATGAAAAAATATACATTAGCAAACTTCCTGGCATATAATGGGTGCTTAATAAAAATTAAGTGATTGATATTTTTGTTCAGTTTTTAACTTTTAAAAGTATTTATACATATATGTGATATATATATATATATATGTGCATATATATTCACATATATGAATATATATGTATATATATATATAAATGAGAAAAACAGAAATTTATTGAGTCAGTCATCCCATAGAGATTTTATCTTGAAGCTGAAAGTACAGAAACACAATAATACTGAATTCAAAGAAATCATTTCATTGGATTTGGTACCTTTATATATTAGAATGTTTATGCAAAGATCTGTGTTTATAGATATATTAAGGCACTAAATCCAATGAAGTGATTATACATATTTTTCTCTACCATCTTTCCTCTCCTGACTCATACAACCACCAGTCTTCTCTCCATCTATTTCTTTTCTAATTAATATTTTTTATTCTTCTTCATTTTTGCATGCACAGCATCTCTCATATGCCTTATATATAGGAAGATACATTAGACCAATAATTATGAAATTGAATGTAGTCATGTGAAATCTTAAGGTTACAAATAAAGAGGACTTCAAAGGAGATATTGCCATTGTTGTTATCATTCTATCATCTCATCTTAATTTTAATTTATTTGATTTTCAGGATACAAAAAGTAAATATGACCAGATAAAAAATGGAGCATGATATGAAGGAAATTTGAAAAAAACTGACTATTTCTTAGAATAACATCTTTTCCAAGGATGAAATAAAATCATGCTATATATTATTTTTGCAATTTATGTTGTATCTCAAGGATTATAATTTCATTGGTGTGTATCAATGTGAGATCACATTGCTATTCTTTCTGACAAATGGAGATACCTTCCTCCACAAGAAAACATTGAAGCCCCTATAACTTAGAAAGTTTTTGAGAGTTGTCATAGCACCAAAATAAAATCATCATTCTACAGGTTTCCATCAGTTGTCAGAGTTCATCTTTTCAGTCTTATAGAACCTGGAAGAGTTCCAATGGAAAAGGCTTCCAGAACTCTAGATCGCCTCCCATGGCATAATGAAGCATCAAATTAGGATAACAGTGGAAGAATTTAATCAAAATATTTTAAATTAACTTACTTGATACAACTCAAATTACTTTCTGTTTAAAATGAGAACTTTATAGTAATCTTTTAAATAAGCTTCTAAGAAGTGAATGTTTTCATTTTCCTTTATTTTGGCAGCTTGATGTGGTAGATAAAGAATTGACTGCAAAGCCAGGAAGTTCTGCCTCTTGACATGTACTAGCTGAGTGATGTTGGGCAAATCTCTTAACCTCAGTGTTCTAGGCAAATCTCTTTAATTTTAAGTTGAAGAGAAGATGCAGATCTATATTAATAGAAGGAACTTCCTTCATTGGCATTTCTCCACTCTGATGAAGTCATAGATCCAATCCATATCCCCATTTTTTTTTACTCTGAAGCACTTTACAGAATTAAATTTGGCATGTTTTTGGTAAGTTCATTGCAATTATAGTATTTTAAAGGTGTCCTAGAAATAATAAATTTATTTTCTAGTTGATAGGTTTGTTGCTAGCAATAAATCAAACTATAAATATCAGTGTAATTATGATTTTGAAAGTAGCTGAAATGATAAACTACACAGTACAAATAACACCATAAATCATGTTTTCACAAGCAGTCCATCCTTAAAACCTATTAAAATGGGTGACGTAACATGAGGTAACTTTGCAACCATAGGACAGAAATCATGAATTTTTCTTTTATGTACTGAATAAAGAATTTTTAAATAAGATATTAACTACACCTGTTTCTTTGTGTATTTCTGTTTTTAGAAAGGCTAATATCTTTAAAGACAAGAGGAACCAGAAAATTCTGGCATATTTTCCCCTATTCCCTTGGGAAATTTCCATAGACTAAAAATGAATCAATATCTTGTGACTTTAAATTGTGAATATACAGGTTCCAATACTTCATTTCAATGTCTTGTAGGCAGCTTTACTGTTCTTTTATAGAAATCTGGAGATTCTTTCCACCAGTTAAAGCTCTGTTTTCCAGAAAAATTGTGATTGCAATACTAGAGACTTGAGACAAGGAGATCAATTCAAAGGCCTGCACCAGGATTTCAAGTGTGTGAGGAAAGAGGACACATACATGAGAGATTTTGTGAAGGGAAAAACTACCAGACTGGCCACAGACTGGATATGTAAGATGTCTTGGAGGAAAGTGGCAAGTTTACTAGTAAATTAGACAGAGGAGAGAATTTGAGGTTTAGAACTGAGTAAATAAAACAAGAAAAAATTAATCAATTTAGTCACCATACATGTCACCATAAAAATTATCTCACTTTCCAAAATGAAATGAAAATATTTGAAATATTCAAACTTAGAGGAAAAAATTAAAGCCATGTAGAAAAAGGATGAGGTACGTGTTGTCCCTCATATACTGTGTGCTATTAGAGTTGCTTTAAAGGTGCTTTTGGCAAGTCTGCAGAAAATAAGTTTCCATCTCAATACTCATTCAATTTTCAAAAGTAATTTTGTCCATCAGCACAATATTTAGCAGAATATTAAGCATAGAAATACAATAGCAAGCTGGTGATTTGTCCTCAGAAAATTTCTATCTGAATTCCATCAGGAAAGATGGGATATATATAAGATGAATATAGCTGTAGTTCTGACATTGAAAAGGAACCATAGAGAAGCAGTGAGTTAGGCCCCAAATTTGTAGGAGGATATGATGATACTGTTTTGCATTTGGAAAATAATGCTTCCTATGAAAGACATCTTTTTTTAAAACTAATATGTTAGGATTACTAAGTGAGAACTCGGGTTGTCTGGATAGTGACGAGGTGAGAATTCAGGTTGGACAATTACAAGGTGAGAACTCAGGTTGACTTGATAGAGGGGGCAAGCTCATTGGCTAGGGTGGTTCTTCCCAGAAGCCCTTGCATTATCCCACGCCCATTCTCTGGGAGGATAAAAGAGATAGCACTGGGCTCAGAGAGCAGATCGGCCTGGAGAAGGATAAGAGCTGGAGGAGATTCAGAGCCAGGATTCAAGAGGAAGACTCTGAATTGCATCAGGCTTGACGGGGCTCTCTGCAGGAAGGGAAGTCACTTCTTTGGACAGCAACTGCCTGGAGACAATGGTTCGTTACAGGAAGAAGAATCTGTCTGAGAGATTTGAGTAGACACAGCAGATCTCTTCCCAGAGAGCGATCCAGCAGCTTCTGGAGACGATAGCTCGCTACAATTGGCGTCCACACGTGGGGCAAGGACTTTTGCTTATCCTGACAAGAGGAGCTAGACTAGACCTTCGCAATTTGGCGCCCGAACAGGGACAGACACGGTCCTGATTCCAGTGGAAAAGCTTCCGATCTAGATCTCAGTCTCTCTGACCCAGAACCATGAGTAACGAGGAAACTTTGTTAAACATTAAGTGAGCGTGCTAATAGATAAATAAGGAACTTAACTTGTTAAGGGCTAAACCAGGAATCTCTTATAGTGAAATGGGGCAAACACCTTCTGTTCAAGGAAAATGTTTAGAGAGCATCATCAAGGTTATGAAAAGCCAAGGCTTGATTATAATTTTAGAGGAGATTACTGAACTTTTAAGAACTGTGAAGGTCATATGTCCTTCTTTTTCTCTGGAAGAAGAATTGGATCCAGATGAATGGGAATTAGTAGGAGAGCAATTAGGTGAACACTACAATTGTCTTTGTGACATTTTACCCTTTGGTTCCAGACCAAACTCAGTTTCCAAAGATACAATTCATACCTACAATTTAATCCAAATGGCTTTAAAAAATGTTATTCTAAAGGAAGAGATGAAAGAGCAAAATGGGGAGGTGTCAACTAAACTAGGTGAAAAGGATGAATCAGATAACAATGAAGTTAAGTACAATTCTGAGCAACAGCAACAGGAGCACCTCCCATCTCCTCCCTCAATTAACCCTTCAGGGGTGGAGCAAGAAGGAGGAGAGGAAGAGGCAGAAACACAAACAGAATTGTCTGTGAAGCAGTCTAAGCCTATGACAAGATTAGAAAAAGCATTGGTTAAAGCTAAGAAAGAAGGACAGGATATAAGTGATTTTATACATGCATATCCTGTGATTGAAGAGATTGACTCTGTAGGTAAAAAAAGGAGAAGATATGCACCTTTAGATTTGAATAAAATTAAGGATTTGAAAAAAGGTTGTACCCTTTATGGGGCTACATCAGCTTATGTCAAAATGTTACTAGATGGTTTGTCTTATGAAGTCCTAACCCCGAATGATTGGAAATCCATAGCAAGGACATGTCTGGAACCTGGAGAAAATTTATTATGGCTTGCGGAATTTCATGAATTATGTAAAATTCAAGTCAGATGCAATTTGGAAATAGGAGTTAACACACAATTCACTTTTGAGCACTTGGCTGGTGAAGGTCGGTATGGAGAGAATTCAGAACAGACTGATTATACCATGACAATATATGAACAAATTGCTAAGGCTGCAATAAAAGCTTGGGGTGTCCTTCCTGGACAGAAAGATCGTGGAGAGGCTTTCACTAAAATACAGCAAGGTCCCAATGAACCTTTTGCAGATTTTGTGGGACATTTGCAAACTGCTGTCAAAAGAACTATTGGAGAAAATTCAGCTACAGAAATAATGACCAGACATCTGGCTAAAGAAAATGCCAATGAGATTTGCAAAAGAATTATATGGGGATTAGACAAAGATGCTCCTTTAGAGGAGATCATAAGACGCTGTGCTACAGTGGGAACAAATGCTTTTTACACCCGGACAATGATGAATGTGGAAAGACAGGGTCCCTCATGGCAAGGGCCTTCTAGAGAAACTCGGCGATGTTTTCAATGTGGAAAAATTGGACATCTAAGAGCTCAGTGTAGGTATGGAGATACAGTGAGAAGACAGGGTGAGAGAAGACCTAAAACCCCATGTCCAAAATGCAACAGAGGACTCCATTGGGCATCAGAGTGTAGAATAATTCAGGGAAATGGGATGAGGGGCCCAGATCCAGGGCCCCAGGCAAAAAAGACTTGGGGCATGATGGCAGCTGATGTTACACCCAAAGAACCTTTAGAAGGCCAGGACTCTGATTTAATCAATCAGCAGAGAAGCAATCACATGGCAGAAAGGGATTACCCAATCAGTCAACCAAAAGGCAATCAGATTGCAAAAATGGATTACACTTGGGGAGAATACAGGCCTTTTAAACCAACAGGGCTGTGTCCAGTGCAAACAATTCCAATGTAATTGCCAGATGATGAGAAGAGATTTAGAAAGTGGTAAATAGAATGTAATTAGATAGGTTAACTGCCTGGGAGAGAGGGTTTGCTTGTATTTCTTCAGCAGGAGAAGGAATCAGATGGGTGCCAACGAGTCATATTCGCCTTGTCCATCAGAGAGAGACAGAAAAAGAGAAAAACCTCAAAATAAAGGAGAAGATCTAAGAAACATCTGACACTGAAAGAGCATGGATAATAATAAGACTGTTAAAGAACTTTAAAAACCAGCAGGAATCATTGGACTTCCTCACACAAGATGAGACTAATGGACAATGGACTTATGGACATTTATAAATTTTCAATTTATGATTATGTTATATACTTCTAGCATGTGTTATGTTACTATGTTACTATGTGCTTATGTAATTTATGTAATTATCTGTAATACTTCCCATATTGATGGATTTATGTTTCAAGGTCATTTATGTAATTATCTGTAATACTTCCCATATTGATGGATTTATGTTTCAAGGTCATGACTGTCCTATGTTCTAAATCAAAAGAAAGGGGGAGATGTTAGGATTACTAAGTGAGAACTCGGGTTGTCTGGATAGTGACGAGGTGAGAATTCAGGTTGGACAATTACAAGGTGAGAACTCAGGTTGACTTGATAGAGGGGGCAAGCTCATTGGCTAGGGTGGTTCTTCCCAGAAGCCCTTGCATTATCCCACGCCCATTCTCTGGGAGGATAAAAGAGATAGCACTGGGCTCAGAGAGCAGATCGGCCTGGAGAAGGATAAGAGCTAGAGGAGATTCAGAGCCAGGATTCAAGAGGAAGACTCTGAATTGCATCAGGCTTGACGGGGCTCTCTGCAGGAAGGGAAGTCACTTCTTTGGACAGCAACTGCCTGGAGACAACGGTTCGTTACAGGAAGAAGAATCTGTCTGAGAGATTTGAGTAGACACAGCAGATCTCTTCCCAGAGAGCGATCCAGCAGCTTCTGGAGACGACAGCTCGCTACACTAATATTTTCGTGGTGATGTTTAAAAGTACAAATATTGTAAATATTTGCCACTGCAAGTTATTCAATAAGGATAATGGAAAGGCAAAATTTGGTATAGGCAAAAATTAGCTGCCATATATTACCAGTCTATAGTTTCATTCACAGCTTAACTCAAATGCCACTTACAATGTGAAACCTTTCCTGATCCCTCTAAGCTGCACTTATACATGTACTTATAAGTATTCATGTTTCCCTCAATAAAATGTGTGTTCCTTGAGGATATGGTGTATTCATTTTTGTCATCAGACAGTTAGCAATAGAGTTTAGAATAAAGTAGGCATTTGATAAAACCTTATTGATTAATTAATTGATAGAAGTGTCATAAAAGTATTTTTGAGGGCAAATATAACTGGAAAATGAGAATAAGTACACACGTATTGAACAACAAACTTTTGTTAACTGCTCGGCCTAGTTATAATGAGAGAATAGAGATGGACAGCCAATCACTACACTGCTATCCCCAAGATATTTAAAAGAATCAAAGAATAATTATTTGGCACATTGGAGTAGATGTCATATGGAAGATTTCTGGAAAGGTATGGATGGGGCTTACACAGGATGCCAAGTTATACAAAAGTATAGCATTATGTAACAGGGAAGGAAGTATACACAACATGAAAGAAAAAAAAGTCATTGGTCCTAGGGCTGGACCTAACAAATTGGAGAAGATATGTTATTTTTGAGGCTTCCCATTTCTCCTTTTATTACCTTTTCCCAAAATTTTGGTATCAAGAATGATCTTCCTAAACCTGTTGTCCATAACCATATCTGTACTTTGGACTATGATCTTTACTTAACTTGTCTTTGTCAAATTTATCTGCCATATATAGTTTTCCAAAAAGTCTCCTTTCCTTCCCAGCTATGTTGAGGAATCAATCATATGAATTAAGATAAGCATAATTTAATCTGTTTATTCAGTATAGTTATTTAAACATAATACCTTAACATTAAAATATAATAAAATAACATTAAAGCATGAATATTAATGATAATGATGGGCCATTAGAAGACATATAGACATCAAGGAATTTCTCTCCTCTCTACCCTTGTCACTTTAAATCAACCCCATAGTTGTCTAATTCCTAATGGCCTCCTAATGGCCTGGCAAAGTTAACTAATCTTCCTTGTGAGTATTAATAATGATGATAACCTTCTATTTGCACAACACTATACAGTTAGCAAAGGGCAAACTTTTCATTTGATTCTTAGCAAGACTACAAAGAGTAATTTGGAAGCCATTACTTAATCAATTTATCTTTAGACTAAAGTCCATTATATAATTAAAGGACATTAATGACTTTTCAGTGAAGTTGTATTTTCATTTCATAAATGATTTTGAACTTCACACCACAAAGACTAGCAGAGCTATCTCCAATCTTCCTAAATCTACATCTTACAACCCAAATGAGAAAATAAGGTTAGTCTTTGCACAGTTTCCCCACATTTTAATGCATTTAACTTACACATCATGGCATCACCACCTTGAAGTCAAGGACAAACAACAACCTCTGTGAGTAGAAGTAGAACCTGCCCCACTGGTGACCCAACTGGAAATGGCCAGGTGGATAACCCAGCTCTTTTCTATTATTTATTTGTTTATCTATCTATCTATCTATCTATCTATCTATCTATCTATCTATCTTTATTCATTCATTCATTTATTTGTTTGTTTATTTATTATATTGTTTCTTTTCTCTTTTTTCCCTTCTCATCCCTCTGTCCATATCGAGTACTTTTCCTTTGGGAAAGAGTAAATTTGGATCACTGAAACCTTCTAGGGTTTACCAGCTAGAATCCTGTTTTAAACTCAAATTACTATAGCTTTCATTGATTGACCAATAATCGGTCCCATGTCAAGCCCCACTTGGTCATTGTTTGGGCTCTATTTGGTGTATAATATTGTAAATAGCAATTGTTTCTGCTTTGATCAGAAACCTTGAGGGTCTTTCCTTCACACACACACACACACACACACACACACACACACACACACACACACACACACACACCCTTTGGCTAGGTCTCCTACTGTATCCAGAGACATCTCCAGTCTCCTGACCTATATTTTGCCATTAGACCCATGTGGCTCCTGAGGTGAAAACAGATTGATGACTTTCTACAGCCCTCCCTTAAATCCAATTCACTTGGATATGACATCCCTGATGTCAGCGACCTCTTTGAGAATGAAGGACAAATAACAACAAAGCCAGACTAAGTAAGGCCATATTTTGGGAGGACATTGTTCCACCCATTGTTCTATAATTCAAGAAATTTCAGGTTCATGCAATTAAAATACAAGTATAAACACAATGCATGAATTTGTGGTACTTCTTCCCCATTGATCTTATTTACTTGTAGAGGGTCACAGACAGTGGGGGAACTCTGGGTGAGGTATAAGACCCTTCAGCCCAGAGGGAACCTGCTGATAATGTCTGGTTCAACTCCCCATCTCCCCTAAGGGCTCTCAGCCTTCCTGAGAAGTCCGGGGGCAGTGACAACCTGTGTTGTGATTGAGGCAAAGTGATACCAAATGGAAGAGTGACACCAGGTGGCAATTTACAGTGTCTATGTGCGCAGTATGTAGACAGTGCATGCACAGTATGCTATAGTTATGTAAGGGTATTAGGGTATATAAGGCAGAGAAAATTTGGAATAAACAGACTCCATGTTTGACCATACATGTGAGTACCACCTCTTCACTCCTCTCCTAAAATCAAGGACTTGGGCTGGTACCAAATCCTCCAGAAAGCTAGTCCAGATATTCCATTTACCTACTTTTTTTTTAAGGCTTCAACATACATAATGTGTCACATTATATGTGTCTTAAAGAAGCTGAAAATTGTTATAGTTTTAGTGCTTTTATATATGTACATCCACATGTGTGCATTTGTGGTAAGCTAGGGAATGGAGAAAAGGATGATCGGGAAAGACTTTGTGGAGAAGATAGTATTTGAGTTCAATAAAATTTAGCACTTAACTTAAGGCCTCATTATGGGTAGGTGTCATCTCTACAATGGTCTGCAGCAATTTAAATTCCTTTTTGTTTTGCTAAACGCAAAGACTAACTGTAACTTAGTATGCCTTCTGTGACTATTTGATGGCAATCTAATAAAAATTGATAATTAAGTTCATCTGTGCATGCAAAATGAAAATAAAAGGCTCTCTTAGGGAAAGTTACTCTTCTATTGATTCACTGAAGACATACTTTTCAAGGAGAAGAAAATTAATTTAAATTAATTCAGCACTTCTAATATTACTTGAATAGAAAAAATAAGCTGTGGCCTGTAGATATTTTATTCACATTTGTTATTCAAATATTATTTCCTTAATCCATACCTGCTAAATATGACTGAAATATTGAATTGCATTAAGAAAGGCCAAGTTTCTAGGAATATAAAAGTGACGGAACTTTTATATCCATATCAGATGACTTCTGGAAAGATGCATTTAATTCTGGGTATCACTGTTTAAGAAAAGCTTTGAAGATAGTAACGAAGATGGTGAAGAATCTTGAGTCCATATATATGAAGAGAGACTCAAGATACTGAGGATGTTCAGCCTGGAGAAAAAAAAAACATATAACCCTTTTCAAATATTTAGGGGATGCCATAGAGAAAAAGGATTAGATTTGTTCTATTGTACCTTGGTGGAAAAACCAGGAACAGTTCAAAGAAATAAATTGAGACTTGATATCAGAACAAACTTCCAAAAATTAGAAATGTGTAACAAGAAAATTATCTGCCTTGGATATGAATTCTGCTTCACTGAACATCTCCACATGGAGGTTGCATCGTATATAATGAGGATCATATTGCTTGCCTTCTCAGTGGAAAAGGAATGACTAAAGGGAAGAAAAGAATTTGGAACTCAGAATATAAAAATGGAGGTTAAATAACTAAACATAAAAAACATATAGAGGCTGCATGCTCACGTGCAGGTATAAATTAGTGTGAATTTCTTTCAGATATGGATTATATGAGATGTCTGTTGGAAGAGTTAGGTAGCAAAATGAATAGAGCATAAGGCCTAGAGTCAAGGAAAACCTGAGTTCACACCTGGCCTCAGATATATAACTATGTGACTCTGAGTAAGTTATTTAACCTTATTTACTTCTGTTCCTTATTTATAAAATGAGCTGCAGAAGGAAATAGCAAGCCACTCCAGCATCTTCGCCAAGTAACCCCTAAATAGGGTTTTAAAGAGTCAGACACAACTAAAAATCCCTGAACAACAACCAATACTGAGGTGCTTTCCAATTATAAAAATTTTGTGATTCTGGGAAGATAGAATATAAAATAACTTGTGAGTTCTAATAATATATTACTTTGATATTATTATAACAATTTTTGAACTAATCTCATTTTTTAATCTGTGGGGTTTTTATTTTTTTATTAAACTTTTGGATGAGATGAGAATTTTTATTTTGAACATTAAACTTAATTATATTTATTAATTACTTTTTTATAGAAAATTCAAGGAATTTAAAAGGTTTACTTAAAAAACAAACATGTTTGTTTAAACATGTTTTTAAAAAAAGGACAACTATTTTGTAGAGACAAATTTAAAAATAAACAAACCTGTTGAAGGTTGTGTGAAAATCTATGGACCAGCAGTTTCAGTATTGACTGTAAACTAATAAATTAAAATTAGAAGGGACTCCAGAGTCATCTAGGTTGATCATTTTATTTTGCAAATTAAACTGGATCCCCAAAAGTTAAAGTGATTTGCCTGAGAATGAGCACCAGGGATGGGATTTGAACTTATGTATGACTTCAAAGTCAGTCTTCTTTCTGTTGCAGTTCTTCTTTCAGTATTTCCCCTGCATAGAAAATTTTATTTACTTTCCTTTGAATAAAGTTTCTCAAGACATTGCTTAGCAATTTCTCAGGAATTTTTAGATTGAGGAAAAAACAAGATGAAATCTAAAACACATATATTTGGAAAATATTTTTATCAAGTGTTAAATGAATATGCAGAAATCTTTATAAGATATAGTCCCCTATTTCTTTGGTTACTATAAAAGTGATTGTAGAAATTTGAACAGAGGGAGTATTTCTGAAGTAGGTGCTTTCAGTAATCAAAAAAGCAGTCAAGACACTGTTATAAATGCCTCTAGCAATTCCTGATGTGCTCTATAGAATACTAATAGCTCCCTTGGAAAGATTTTAATGCAAGGAAGATGACAGCTGTATTGCAGAGAAAGAACACATCAAGCCTTGCTTTAGTTAGTATCCAAGGTGACACACAATGTCTGTTCATCTGAAGGCCAAATATATAGCAGTTCTTAAGCCAGTTCAAAGGCTTGTTTTTAGCCTGGCATATCCAGGGTGCAATCACAGCACCGAGGAAAGGTATAGGCAGGGCATTTGTCCTGCTCTACTCATACACTCTCACTCCAGCTCATCTTTCATCTAAACCATTCTTGGAATATTGTTATTTACCCTTTAAGGGACATTATTAAGTTCAAGGTCAAAAACTAGGATTGGACACAGGTTTAAACCTAGAAAATCTAAACCCAGGTGATGGAAGTAGGTAGTCTATTATTATGAAAGATAAGTCTAAAAAGCCCATCAGTGTCTGAATAAGAATGAGATGAGCCATGTATTTGGAAAAGAGGTTGGCACCTACTCCTCAGGTAACCTAATTAATCTCTTTGTAATGATTGGTTTAGATCTTTGCTACAAAGCACTGTCACTCTCCACTAATAATCAGCTGAAGGCACATGATCTTCAGCTGGACAAGAAATATTTCAGAGTTAAGAAGGCAAAGGGGTGAACAAATGAAAAGAAAAAAGGGGGGGATGAGGGAGAGGGGAAAGGTAAAAAATAGAGAAAAATGAATAGCATTTAATGAAATTTTAAATCCTTAATTAAACCCTACCTTCATCCATCTCTGTATACACATATTACTGAGGAAAAAATGGCTCTCTGAAGTTCATCTTGCTAGGATTAGCAGTATTCCATAAAGGAAACATGCTCAAAAATCAAATAAAAGTTACACAGAAACTTTTTAAAAAGGGATGATAGGAAGAGGAAGATGATACTGAAAACCCAGCAAATCAATCTCTAGAAAAATGTCAAGTCCTGAGAGCAACTTTGTTTAAAGGAGCATAGATTCACAGGTGGACAGGACCTTAGAGTTCATCAGACACAACCTCTTTGTTAGATAGATGATCAAAGTGAGACCCAGAGAAGTGATCTTCCCAAACTTGAGTTAACTAATCTAGAAATTTTGAAAAATGTAAGTTGAAGGTGAAGTCAACACTCTTGCCTTATAGACAAGTTATGTTTACCTGGACTTATACACAAAGAGATCAGCAAGCTACCTATATCAATATCTTTATTGCTATCTATATTATATATATATAGTTATATAATATAGAGATAATATAAATATACACACATATAAAGAGAGTCAGAACTTGAATCCAGATCTTTTGGGCTCAATATATATACATACATGTGTGTGTGTATGCATGTGTTTCTATATGGACATATAACAGCACATGTGTATGTATGCGTACATTACATGCTCCTAAAATTTTTACTTAAAATTTCCAGATATTCTAGTCATATTCAAATACTACCAGTACTGCTGTACCACTGAAATTTTTCTTAGATGCTATATTTTTGTTGAAGACACCACCATTCTCCCATCTTGGGCCTGAACTCATAACATTGTCTTGTCATTTTCAACTTCTTATCACCCCAGTCACTTCAAATCTATCATTAGCTCTGTTTTCTACTCTTAATAAAATCTCTCTGATTCACATTGTTCTTATCAACTAATCCATAGGTCTTTATTAAGCACCTTCCACATGCTGGTCCTTTCACAAAAGTGAAAATTCTCTGTTCTCAAGTTATCTTATATTCAAATAGGGAGATAACAGATACATTTGTAAACATATATAATATAAGCCTAAAGGGAATAAACCCAAATTCATACAAGGTAGTTTAATATAAGGTAATTAGTACTTAAAGGATTAGGAAAGGCTTCATATAAAAGGTGATGTTTGAACTCAGCTTGAAGGAACAAAGTGATGTTTATGATGCAGAGGAGGACAACTTTCTAGGTAAAGACTAAGAAATAAAGTGTCCTCTGATTGAGGATCAGAGAAAGCCAGCTGGGCTAGAATAAAAAATGTATTGAATAGCAGTATACACTAAGGCTAGAATCTTAGTAGGTTGGAGGGGCAGCTAGGTGGTGCAATATATAAAGCACCAGCCCTGGAGTAATCAGTACCAAGTTCAAATTTCAAATCCTAACAAGGACCCAACCTCAAATCCAACTATTGTCAACTGTGTGATTGGGAAAGTTACTTAACCCTGATTGCCTCCTCTCATACCCACCCCTGCAAAAAAACTAGTGTGTTGGAGCTAGTTTTTTTAAAGTCTTTAAAAACTAAACATATGGGGCAGCTAGGTGGCACAGTGGATAGAGCACCAGCCCTGAAGTCAGGAGGACCTGAGTTCAAATCTGGTATCAGACATTTAACACTTTCTTGCTGTGTGACCCTGGGCGAGTCATTTAATCTCAATTACCTCAGCCAAAAAAAAAAGAAAAAAGTGTATCCCTATTTTAAAAACTAAGCATATTAGCTTATATTTTAACTTTGAGATGATAGGGAACCATTAGAGTTAATTAAGAAAGAGTAAATTAAGTAAGCACTGGAAGGTCATTATTTTGGCAGCTGTGTGGAGGATAGATGGAATGGGAAGACCAAGTAGGAAGCCATTCCAGTAATAATGTATGTAAAAGTTGATGGAAGCCTGTACTAAGTGGTTGCTTTGTGAGTAGAAAGGCTCAGATATGAAAAATGTTGAGGAGGTAGAAATAGTAGGATTTGGCAACTGCTTAAATATATGGTGTTAGAGATATCACAGACTTCAGAATGATACTGAGAATATGAAGCTGGGAGACTGGGAAGAACAGTGGTATTATGGAATAAATGGAAAACTTTGGTAGAGTTAACGCTAATCTGGACTATTTTAATACATTTCTACTTTTTTCCATTCTTTCCTGAATTAGGATTCATGTATGGGCTCAGTCACAGCCCTCTCATGGCTGAAAGCCTTCAGTGGCTTTTCATTCTCAAGCAATAAAATGCAAGGTCTTCTGCTCCAACTTAGTCTGCTAATCTTATTTCCTATCACTTCCATTTCTATTTAAATCATTACACTAACTGTCCTATGTGCTTGTGCTACATATTCCCCATGTCTGTAATGCATAGTTTCCCAAGAAATTTTTCTCTTCCTTTAAATCTCAGTTTAAAAACTTCCTTTAAAGCTTCTCTGATTTCACCAGCTAAGAGGTTTGATTTCTTCCTTCTTAAATATTTTATATCATTCAGGACTTCTTCTGGGCACTTACATATTTTCATATCATCATAATAGTCAGAGTTATCTTCTTTTCCTAACTGGATTTTAAGCTCTTTGATATTGGGGACTTTTTATTGGTTCATCTTTGTTTCCAAAATACTATTACCATCCATTGTTTCTAATAGGTTGTTAATAAATATTGAGTTGAATTAACAACATTGTGTGTGAAGCCATTAATCTATTCACAAATTTTTACATTGGTTTCAGATTTGGATGTGAATATTGAATTATCAAATTAAACCCCAAGATTCAGTTTTGGCTAAGATGCATATATACAAACACACACACACACACACACACACACACACACACACACACACACAAATACACTCATACATAAATACATATGGTACAGGAGATAGAAGGTCTAGGAGTAAGAAAGATTTGGGTTCAAATTCTGTCTCTGACACAAACATTGTCATATCTGACCATGGACAAGTCAATGAATTTCTCAATGCTCTAGACAACCCTCTAGGATGACAAATTAGAGATAAATGTTAACCTGTTTTAGTAGAGGGATTTTTCTAGTATATATCTAATTTGAAAGTCATTCTATATAAGTGATTTGGAAGAAATGTATTTTTTTTTAGCATCATGCCAGCTATCAATGAAATCACCCCCAAAGAATTATGGGATATAAATGTGTCCTGTTATCAAGTGGTGTGGCCAAGCTTCATTATTTGTATCACATTCTTCTGAAAAAAAAAATTAGATCCAAATTCTGTGAGATTAAATGTTAATTTGACAGAGTCCCCCAACAGCTAATGAAATATTTATGTTTTAATTTTATAAATCTACTAAATGAACAAATTCAAAGGCTTAATAGGCACTACTTCCCACTTATTACTTATTGGTAACTCCTTAAGAGGCACTCAGCATCCTGAGTGAATAAATGTCCCTCCTAAATTGCTTAACATACAACAAATCCCTGGGAAGAATCTGACTCAATTTTGCCAATTGCAAATATATGCTTCCTGGGTAATTGGCACAATAGCATGGACTTAATAAGGTTATTGAGGATTTTATATTTAGAGATAGACATAGATGCATGTGTATATACATACATACATACCTACTATATATGTTTATATATGTATATACATACATGTACATACACTCCTACATATAATGTATTTATATATGTATTTATATGCATGTATATTATATGTATTTATATACATATATTATATATTTATATTTATTATATGTATTTATATATTATGTATATATTATATGCATTTATATATATTATATGTATTTGTATAATATATATATATATATGTATATATTATATGTAGGAGTGGGGTGTGAGGAGGGTGTGAACCTAATTTCCTTCCCAAAGAGTTAAACTGGAAATAATGGCAATTTACTACTTCCCTGGGTAAATAGTTGCAATAATCAATTGACAGTAATGTATTGAATGCTCCTTGATGTTTGTTCCCAGGGATTCATTCCATTCATTTGACTCAATCATTATATGTACTTCGACTGCCTCCTGTATGTATATAGGATAAGATCTTTGATTTACTTTCTTTTAGATTTGATATGTGAAGATGGAATAAAAAGCTAAGCTAGGTTTTCCTCATGAAGAAGTTGTACTGCCACTTTTTTTTTTTAGATTTGAGATGTTAGTTTAAACACACACACACACACACACACACATGCACGCACACACACATACACACAAATAAGGTGTTCAGAGTGCTTTTTTTTATTTATGCTACAGCAAGTAATAGATAACATTATGATATTTTGCCCTGTCTTGTGATATACCTCAAAGTATTTATTAAGGTAAGTTTCAGAAAAGCTCTGTGCCCCAAGTAATTCAAACTTAATTATATCAATTTTCCATATAGGTCAACTGAAATATCGTGCATAGAGTGCCTGAGGCAAAACTGAGAGCAATACCCAGGAATCTTGACTTTTCATCACCTATTTTGGACACTGGAAAGGACCTGCTGACGTTACATAAGAATGTCTGCATCCAATCTATCATGGTAAATAGATTGCTTGTCAAATCTTGAATGTAACTACTGTATGATGCTAATACTTTGTGAGATTTTGGTTGATTGTGCTTAGAAATCAGAACACCTTCTCTTAGAATGTTGAGTGGTAACTTCCTGGACTAGTGTGGGAAGAAAGGATGCAAATATTTGTTCCAGGATAACAGTCAGGCAGAACCCAGCCTCAGGCATCTGCTGGTAGCTCCTGGTACATACTAAGCGTCATTGAAACTTCTTCTCTGGAGAAGAGGGGACTAGAAACAGTGTAGGTGGTCCCCCATTTTTCCTTATCTTTTATTCTCATTTTATAACCCGTTTTGGTATGAAACTGAAAGATACAAATTAGAAAATATTTGAGTACTCTTTTAATCTAGACCTTGTATTGCTATAGAAAAATCTAGGGTGAAAATGATTAGAACTCAGACTTTGAGGGGAATATTCTTTTTAAAACCTTTGGATATCTGGATTTCTTTTCTCTGGCTTTCCATACTTTTTGGTTTTTTAAGTCATTTGGTATTTGGAAACAAGTTACCTATGCTAATATTGAGAATGAATGGCATGGAGAATTCTAAACCATAGCCTATTTAGTAATAATTGATATTTGATTAGATGAAACTAATTATATTACATTTTTAGAGAAAGTTTGTGAGAACCATTTTAGGTATGCACAGTGTGTCTAGCAAAATTATGTAACTTGCTGAATGTGGAGAAAAAGCATCAAGGAAAAACTGAAAAGTTTTTCCATTTACCCACCTGAAGATTCTGCTTAACTCTACAATGTTCTTACCATTGTATGCTGAGAATGAAAATCATAAATATTCAGATTAACAGAAGATATTGGCCTAAACTTAGCTGTACTTTCTCAACAAAAATGGTTTTGGTTTAGTTTCCTTTAGAGACAAGTGAAATAATTATTTGTTTTTTTCTCTCTCTTGCCAGCCACCCATCTCCCACTTACATAGAAAAAAAAGGAAATAATGTCCTTGTAAAGAAATGTAGTCAAACAAAAAAATTCCATACTGGCCATACACAAAAATGTATGTCTCATTCTGCATCTGGACATCACCTCTCTTAAAAAGGAGAGTAACATTCTACATCATGAGTTCTCTGAGATCATGACTAGTCATAGCATTGATCAATTCTAAACTCTTTAGAATTTGTTATTGTATAAATGATTCTCCTTGATCTGCTTACTTTACTCTACAAAAGTTCATATAGGTCTTTCCAGGGTTCTTTGAAACCATCCCCTTCACTATTTCCTAACCCACAATAGTATTCTATTATATTCATATACCAT